>NW_024081303.1:58822-64387 GCF_003009895.1 Hyaena hyaena | reverse complement strand
ACATATGATATTTGTCCTTCTCTGCCTGACTTATTTCGCTCAGCATAACACCCTCAAGGTCCATCCATGTTGCTACACATGGCCAGATTTCATTGTTTCTCATTGCCATGTAGTATTCCATGGTATAGATAAACCACATCTTCTTGATCCATTCGTCCGTTGATGGACCCTTAGGCTCTTTCCATGTTTTAGCTATTGTGGAGAGTGCTGCTATGAACACTGGGGTACATGTGCTCCTATGCCTCAGCATTTCTGTATCCCTTGGGTAAATTCCTAGCAGTGCTATTGCTGGGTCATAGGGGAGTTCTATTGTTAGTTTCCTGAGGAACCTCCACACTGTTTTCCAGCGGGGCTGTACCAGTTTACATTCCCACCAACAGTGTAGGAGGGTGCCCGTTTCTCCACATCCTCGTCAGCATCTAGAGTTCTCTGATTTGCTCATTTTAGCCACTCTGACTGGCGTGAGTATGATCTCACGATTCTTGAGATCAATCCTCCTATCAGGCTCTGCACTGAAAGCATGGAGCCTGCTTGGGATTTTCTTTCTCCCTCTGCCCCACTCATATGTGCGTTTGCTCTTTCTCAAAATAAATAACTGTTTTTGAAAAAAATAAAACAACCTTTTGGAAGGCCTGCCCAACAGATAAAATAAGTTTTTTTTACCTATCTTCGTTACAGGTTCAAGTATTATTCCTAAGACAAGTATTTCCTCAGTGTCCTCTGTGTGCTATACATACTACCAGGAACTTGGTAGGGGTCCAGAGATTAAAACATAGTCCTTATCCTTAAAGAATTCGCTTACAGAGTTTAGGATTTTATTCCCAACCCTGAGGACAAATTTTTAATTTTAATTAAGGTCAGTTGAGCTAGCTTCTGTCCTTTTATAAAAGACTTAATCTTTTCTTTTCAAGCAGTGTTCATTCAGAAGTCACCAAATACTCCACTTGCTTACTTCCTTTGGGAATATGGTGGAGGGATAGATAACCTATGTGTTACATGAACAATCAAATGGTAACTGACATGCTCAAAATAATAGAAAAGAAAGCTAGATGACAGGAAATATGAACCAGAGCAATATTTGATTGGTAGAACAAAGCTTTAATCAGTTAGTCACTGAATTATCTAAGAATGCATTATCCACATTTATATCTATCATAAATCTTGTTCTTTGGGTATTTTTTGACATTTAATAGCTACTCAACTAAGAACTGGATTTTAACCCTTGTTAATAGTGCTCACCGTTTCTACTTAATTACAGTTTGGCATAGTTTGAATCCCATTAGGCAAACTTTCATAAAAACAATTATTTGAAAACAAAGAAAGTTGCAGTTAAAAGAGAAAAGGATTATTTTGTATTTTTACATCAGGCAGGTAATTGAAGTGATCTTCAAAGGAAGATTTGAACTAAGTGACAGATTCTTCTATAGCTAGAGGTTCATAGTGTGGCTTAAACCCTTCTGAATTAAGACATCACACACAAATATAACTAACACTTATATGCCAAATAATTTTCAAAGCACCAACTAAATTTGTATTATCTATTTAATAGTGACTACGTTCCACTGACAAAAGTTGTGGAAAATTGAATTGAAATCCTTGGGGTGCTTAAGGTACCCTCTCCCCATAATTCCACATCATTACAGCTTTTTATATTACAGAACATATTGAAATCTTTGGAAAGACCCTAATATTTAAACATCGAATAGTTTAATACATTTTGTGAATTGGTAAAAAAATATTTTAAAAAACTGAGAGGATTGAACAGTAATATAACTTCCCTACTATTTTACCAGACTATAGGAAAAGAAAAAAATGATGCATTATATAGTAAAGAAAGATCAACTCAGAATCTGCAGAGAGTTGAAAGGAGCCTGCATAGAGAGTGTAGAGTCCACAAAAGAGACCTAAAAACAGACCCTTAACTATAGGAGATTAAACAGATGGTTACCAGAGGGAGAGGTAGTTGAGGATGGGTGAAATAGGTGAAGGGGATTAAGAGTACAGTTCTCTTGATGAGCACCTGAGTAATATATGGAACTATTGAACCACTATATTTTATACCTGAAACTAATATAAAGTATGTTAACTACACTGGAATTAAATTTTTTTTAATATAGGAAAAGGCTTACCTGCAAATACATATTAAACTGAAGATGTGATGCTAACAAGTTGTAGTAGGTGCTGTTAATTAGAACAAGAGCAATTTAGCAGGTTTATTGACAGTAGCATGAAACATTAACGAGCAATTAGAAAAACCTATAAATGTATGTCTTGTTAGTCCAAAAATATAGTCAATAATCATTAAATGTAGAAATATAGATTATAGGGGCGCCTGGGTGGCTTAGTCGGTTAAGCGTCCTACTTTCGCTTAGGTCATGATCTCGCGGTTCGTGGGTTCGAGCCCTGCGTCGGGCTCTGTGCTGACTGCCAGCTCAGAGTCTGGAGCCTGTTTCAGTCTGTGACTCTCTCTCTCTCTGACCCTCCCCTGCTCATGCTGTCTCTCTCTCTCTCCTAGAAATAAATAAAACATTAAAAATTAAAAAGAAAAAAAGAAAGAAATATAGATTATAGAGAAATTTGAACAGTCCCTGAGAGTCATTGTATTAAAATATAACAATAACTTGTTTATTTTATTTTATTTTTTTTTAAATATTTTTATTTATTTCTAGGAGAGAGAGAGACAGCGTGAGCAGGGGAGGGTCAGAGAGAGAGGGAGATACAGACTCTGAAATAGGCTCCAGGCTCTGAGCTGGCAGTCAGCACAGAGCCCGACGCAGGGCTCGAACCCACGAACCGCGAGATCATGACCTAAGCGAAAGTCGGATGCTTAACCGACTAAGCCACCCAGGCGCCCCAGCAATAACTTGTTTATAATGATGACCCAAGTCATCAGGAGTTAAATTATATTCATTGTGTGTTCCGAAAATCTAGAAGACATATTTCTCTCAATTAAAAAAAATATTTTGCATCTAAGGAGAAAAAAAAAGTAAATTCTACCTTTTCATTTAATATTATTTAGACTAAGGAGAATGTAAAATAATTGGTTTATTAGTATACTTAATTATAGTTAATTTGATTTGTGCTGTGTTTTTATACATGGGTTGAAATTATTTACAAGCTACCTTCAGATATTGCTGATGATTTTAAATGAGACATCTTTGTGTACAGATCTGTTTGGCTTTTCTCGAAGTTATTTTCATTGTATTTGAAAAGTTCAACATATTGTTATTTAATCCCTTTTCCAATGTCTTGTCACAATTTATGTGACAAGAGCCAAGCCTATAACAAAATATATTTTGTCATATGATCCAGTTTCTGTGATCTAACATTTATAAGTAAAAGTGTATAGAAAAATAGCATTGATGCTTTTGTTATATACATCTTGTTTTTTTACTGTTCTTAACACTGTAGTACCTTCTCAATTTATAAAAACATTCTTTGTATATTTATTTATGATTTTATTTTTTTCTTCATATAGCTG
The DNA here is from genome assembly GCF_003009895.1 of Hyaena hyaena. NCBI lineage: Eukaryota > Metazoa > Chordata > Mammalia > Carnivora > Hyaenidae > Hyaena > Hyaena hyaena. The sequence goes on along the minus strand of NW_024081303.1, from coordinate 60,906 downwards.
TCAATAGCTGTTTTGTTTATGTATAATGTTATAAGAAAATCTATATAAGTGATAGGATGATTTTTGTGTAAACAAGTTACTTTCACCTAAGTTTAACATTCAAAGCATCTAAATTTATTTAAATGTGTGAAATAAATCCATGGTGATGAGACATGTAAGGAACCTGGAATTTATTTGTTTTCCTTTTTTTCTTCTTTTAGGTGTCCAATGTCTTCAGCATCAGTAGATTGCCAACTCCCTGTCCTTGCAGCACCCCAGCCAGCACTATGCTGGTACTGTTATACCCATCCCCGATTACTGCAGCAGAATGGAATCGTTCTTTAGTTGAAAGGTAAGTTTCCCTCCCCACTCATTTCACACACATAGACTCAGTTTTTCATTTTATAATATTGTGTAGTTTTGTAAGTTTTTTTTAAGTTTCTCTTCCCATATGGTTCCTTAGGTTATTTATGTATCATATTCAAAAACTTATAAAACTGCATAATATAATAAAAGATTTATCTTGTGACCATAGACCAGCTTCTTTTTGTAGTAATCCCTATGAGGTTATAAAACCTCCATTGTTTGACAGTTGGGGCATCTCATGGAAAGGGAGCTGGCAATCTGCAGCTGCTGTGGACATTGGATGAGAAAGTATTGAAAGGTAAGCTTCAGATTTAGACCATATTGAATGCCATTAGTTCTGTAGTGTATGCTTGAAATTCATATTTATGTTAAACTTAATTTTAGATTCATAAAAGAAAAATATTACTCTCCTCTTTTAAAGGGACCTTCAGTAAATATTTACATTATTAAGTTCACCTAATAAATTGGGATTATCTTAGAAGATAGTTTTTATCCCTGAAAATAGAATTCTAATATTGAATGAAATATTACATGAAAATAATATTAAATGAAAACAGTTCATCCTTCCCCATTATCACATACCTGTTTATAAAAAACACATTAGGACTACATTTATACACATAGAGCTTATAAAATATTTTTTATTAGAAAAATAGTTATAACACTGTTTCACAAATGACCTTTTACTAGTCTTTATATACCTACTGTCCTTATCTTTGATTCTGTATTGATATCTACAGATAAAGATTATAAGAAGCTTTCCAATTTTTATTATGTCCATATTCTCTCTAAAGTATTTGAAGAATGGGGAATTTTGTTTTCCTTGTTTTTTAATTCACTTTTAAATTTTAGAACACTATGATTTTAAGTACTATTGTAAATAAGTTAAAATAAGTTTTATAGATTTTAATTATTCCATTACAGAGACACCTACATGTAAAGATAGGTATTTAGGCAATACAATCTCTTATTCTTTAGGAATTATCTGTGTGTAGGCCAAGTGGGACAGCATTGTTTGGTAGAAAGATATTTTAACATTCAGAAGACCTAGAATTCTAGCTGAAAGTCTGCTTCTATCTACAAGCACTTCCCTGTGTTTCACTGAGCCTGTGTTCTCCCCATTCCCTTTAACTTTAATAATTTCATCCTAGAAGAAATTCAGTAGTTGTTTTCAGTTTTGCCTTTTCGTATATGTAAATGAAGTTGCTGGGTCAGAAAAGCTATTGCTAGCTTTTAGTTAATTACCTGATTTAAATTCAGGAAATATTTGATTTTATGTAGATTTTTTATATTAGACCCAAGTTAAGGCAGATCGTTGCCATCTCTGACTAATTTCTTTTAGAATTCCTAACTTTCGGGGCACCTGGGTGGCTCAATCGGTTGAGCATCCAACTTCGGCTCACGTCATGATCTCACGGTTCATGGGTTCGAGCCCCGTGTCGGGCTCTGTGCTGACAGCTCAGAGCCTGGAGCCTGTTTCAGATTCTGTGTGCCTCTCTCACTCTGCTCCTTCCCTGCTCATTCTCTGTCTCTCTCGCTCTCTCAAGGATAAATAAACATTAAAATTAAAAAAAAAAAAGAATTCCTAACTTTCTTTATATTAGTTTTATTGTATACTGTGACACTTCAAGACCACCAATACGTAGAAGGGGACATGTTATATTAATTCCATATGGTTTGTATTTGCCAAAGAAGATGGTAGATGAAACAGGCAGTATGCGTCCTTTTTTTTTTTTTTT
>NW_024081303.1:0-58036 GCF_003009895.1 Hyaena hyaena | reverse complement strand
GTGAGCAGGGGAGGGTCAGAGAGAGAGGGAGTCACAGACTCTGAAACAGGCTCCAGGCTCTGAGCTGGCAGTCAGCACAGAGCCCGACACGGGGCTCGAACCCACGAACCGCGAGATCATGACCTAAGCGAAAGTCGGACGCTTAACCGACTAAGCCACCCAGGCGCCCCTGATATAATTTAATAGAGACACAAACACAGCTGACAAATGTCTTAAAATAATGACGTTCAACTACAGAGACTCCTCTTCCTGTTCCTCATCTACCTAGTCCCAAGGTCCCACAATACTGCTCCTCCTTCTCCATTTCCCACACCATCACCACTACACTAATCGGATAGCAGCCATACTACCCAGGCTAATTATGCATCTGCCATTATTCCGCATATAACCCTCAGTTACAAAAAATTCAGAATTCCTGGTGCACTAGGGGTACCTGGGTTGCTTAGTTAAAGCGTCAAGATTTTGGCTCAGGTCATGATCTTGCGGTTCATGAGTTGGAGCCCCATGCTGGGCTTTGTGCTAACAGCTCAGAGCCTGGAGCCTGCTTTGGATTCTGTGTCTCCCCCTCTCTCTGTCCCTCCCCCACTCATGCTCGCTTGCTCTCTCTCTCTCTCTCTCTCACTTTCTCACTCACTCTTTCTCTCCCTCCCTTTATCAAAAATAATATAAAGAAAAATTTTTAAAAACTGTCTGGTGCACTTAATTGGAACACTTTTCCAATTAATTATATATACCACAAAGATGATACTCTCCCTACCTTCATTACTCATGCTTTTCCTCTTTCTGCTTCTTTAGCTTAGGCAAAGTTTATTTCTATTCTTACCATTTCATTTTTGAGCTAAATAATTGTTAAAAAGTAGAGAAATAATGCTGTTAATATGCCCTGTTAAAAGAAAAAACAGTATCTACCTTTTTTTTTTTTTTTTTTTTTTTTTACTGAAATAGAGTACTACCTCATTCCACAAAGGATTTAGGGTGACTGTCATCTGCCTTTTTATCTTCCTCACTTACCTCTCCCTAGATAAAAATATTATTTATTGCTTAATAGTTTTGTTTTCATGGGTTAGAATAAGCACTATAAAGTGCTTTATTGTATAAAGATATAAAAGCACTATCTTCTAACTTTTTTTTGAGAAAATAAACCTTTGAATTATGACTTATTGTTAAGTTGGGTCCTTTGAGAAAGCATTTGACAAGAGGGAAGGTCTGTCTAGATTGTTATATGAAATAATTTTCTTGAAATTTTTTTTCACAATACTCTGATTTCTCATGATATTAAAAAGACAAGAATTAATCATTAAGTCTAGGTTCTATACTCATTATGTACACATATACATATAATCCCAAATCTTCCTACTCTTCTAATAAACAATTCCCCTTCCAAGATATAAAAACCTCAGAAGTAAAAATGTAGTTGTTTATTTCTACATGCATAAATACTCTTTTGGAGTAGGAACTATACTATTAAACATTTATATTTGTGACTAAAATTTTACATACATAGATTAATTTCACATTTCAGTAAGTGGCTGAAATGTTGACTGTTTTAGACACATATAAAATTGGGAAATTTATGCACATATTCAGAATACATTTAGCTTTAAAGAGTGGTTATTTTCATGCAATAGTGTTCTACATATGTTTAAATTAACTCAATAGTTGCTATGAGATGAAGTCTAATTTTTGCATGTTAAATGTGATCTATAATATATATATATATAGTTGTATGTTTTTTGTTAATAGAAGAAAAAAATGAGTGGACTGTATGATGTATGAATTATATCTCAAAAAAAAATACCATATGGCTATAGAACAGCAAATGATGAAGATGGATGGTAGTGATGATGATGGTGATGTTGATAGGCATATACTAACATTGTGGAAAAAGTTGGCTACCTAAAGATATAACTTCTAAACCTTATTGTTCCTATGGTATTTGAATAATTTTATGGGTATTGGTGAAGTGTATCTCTACTACACAGGTTTTTGTAACCTGTGTCATTGAATTTATTTGATAAGCTTTTCAGAGATGGTGATGTAGTTCTAAGAACTTGTACTTCAGCATAAGGTAGATCTAGATTCAAGTCAGTAGGACCTTAAGCAAGTCATTTAATCTCTCAGTCTTTGGTTTCATCATTTGTTAAGTGAGACTAAAAATGCATATACATTAGAAAGGTTTTCATAACACTAAAGTGCATGTGCACTCTCATGCTCACTCAACCCCTCCATTCTTTCCCCTCCTTTTCTTCCTCACTTTCCTCCTCCTTTTCCCTCCCTCCTTTCCCCCTTCTAGATATAGATATATGAGTTAAATAGGATAATACTTAACAAATAGAGAGGGAGTGTCAGTAATTATTAACTTTTAGTGTAGCTGTAGCATCATAGTGTTGAAAATTATGACTTTTATCTGTGCTGGAAACATTTTTAAGTAAAATAATTGTAAAACTTCATAAGGAAGTTTGTTAAGAAGACTGTTTTTGAATATAACAATCCTGATTTTTTTTTCTCTTTCTTCCCAATCTTTGGAATAATTACAAAAACTTTACAGAAGCGTGCCATATTTACATATTTAGTGGATTTTTATGAATGTTTGTATTTTTACATGTATTTAGAAATGTTTATTGGGGCGCCTGGGTGGCTCAGTCGGTATAGCATCCGACTTCAGCTCAGGTCATCATCTCACCGTTTGTGGGTTTGAGCCCCGTGTGGGGCTCTGTACTGACTGCCGGCTCAGAGCCTGGAGCCTGTTTCAGATTCTGTATCTCCCTCTCTCTCTGATCCTCCCCTGCTCATGCTTGTCTCTCTCTCTCTCTCTCAGAAATAAATAAAACGTTAAAAAAATTTAGAAATGATTTATTAAAATATTTATAGTTGACCCAATTAAAAACTGAAAAAAAATGTTTGTCTCCTTGTTTGATTAAATAGGTTTTAGATTTCTCCAGTAGAATTGAGAATCTTTAAAATACTACAAATAAGATTTATTACAGAATATTTTTCCTCTTTCTGCAACCTTCTGAAGAAGATATACTCATTTGATGGGTATTGGTGTTTTGTGTTTTACTCAGAAATAAGGCTTGATATTCACTTTTAGATTAAATCTAAAGGATTTACTTTAACATTGTGTTTTTAGGGCAAATGGTATCATCGGAGGCAAGCTGTAAAAGAATTGCATGGTACATTGATACGTCTTTTAAATGAGTTGCTGCCATGGGAACCAAAGTTGATGAAAGCTTTTCAGAGAAACAGGTACTTTGAGCTTTATAATGTTTCACTTATTTAAGGGCTCTTAACTTATGATTATGAGAAGATGTCCTGGAATCATTTTGTATTTTTCCATTGATTTATAATTCCACAGATATTTTTGAGAGCCTGTTGTGTGCAAGGCCCTTCCAAGCCCTGAAAAAGTAGTGTTGATTAAACAGAACCCTACTCTGTGCCTTACATTTCTTTTTTTTTCCCCCAGTTTTTTTCATTGTGGAAAAATTACAAACAAAATTTACCCTCTTAACCAGTTTCAGTGGTATTAAATATGTTCATAATGAATGCATGTTGTTATTACTCCATCTATCTCCTGAACTCTTCATCTTGTAAAACATCCTCCACATTGGTTACTTACATATCTATTCAAGTTTTTTGCCCATTTTTGAATCTGCTTGTTGATTTTTAGGAATTCCTTGTATATTCTGACTATTAATCCCTTATTGGGGTTATGATTTGCAAATGTTTTCTTCCATTCTGTGTGTTACCTTTCTGTTTTGTTGATAGTGCCTTGGATGAACAGTTTTTGAAATTTTTCATGAGGCCCAGCTTGTCTTTTTTTGTTATTACCTCTGCCTTTGGTGTAATTCCCAAGAAATCATTAGTAAGTTTAGTAGTAAGTTTTGAAACCAGGAAGTGTGAGCACTCCAGCTTTGTTTTTATTTTTCAAGATTGTTTTTGGCTATTTGAAGGCCCTTGAGATGCCATATGAGTCTTAGGATAGGTTTTTCTATTTCGATAACAAACATAATTGGAATTTTGATAGGTATTGCCTTAAATCTGTAGAGCACATTGGGTAGTATTGACATCTTAAAAATATTAAGTCTTCTAATCCATAAACATGGGTGTGTTTCCATTTGTCATCTTTAATCTCTCCAATGTTTTGTACTTTTCATTGTATAAGTCTCTCACATCCTTGATTAATTCCTAAATTTTTTATTCTTTTTGATACTATTAAAAATGAAATTGTTTTAAGTTGCTTTTCACATTGATCATTGTTATTGTATGAATACTGCAACTGATTCCTGTGTGTTGACTTTGTATCCTGCTATTTTGCTAAACTCACATAATTCTAACAATTCTTTTTGTGAATCTGTAGGGTTTTCTACATATAAGATCATGTCATTTGTGAAAAGGTTATTTTTTTCTTTCCAATTTGGATGCCTTTTCTTTTTCTTGACTAATGCTTGGTTTAGAACTTCCAGTCCTGTGTTGAATAGAAGTAGCAAAAGTGAGTATCTTTGCCTTGTACCCTAATATAGAAGGAAAAGATTTATCTTTCATCATTGAGTATGATGTTCACTATGGGTTTTCCTTATATGACTTTTCTTATGTTGAGATAGCTTCCTTCTATTTCTAGTTTGTTGAGTGTTCTATCATGAAAGAATATAGAATTTTCTCAAATGCTTTTTCTGCAACAATTGAGATGATCATGTGGTTTCCTTGTCTTATTGTGTCAATGTGGTATATTACATTAATCAATTTTCATATATTGAACTATCCTTGCATTCCAGGAATAAATCCCACTTGTTCTTCTTGTCCTTTCAGTATGCTGCAGAATTCCATTTGCTTATATTTTTTTGAGGATTTCTGCATCAGTGTTTATAAGAGATACTGGTCTGGGGGAGCATGGGAATGATGGCAGAGTAGGAGGATCCTGAGCTCACACCATCCCATGTTTACAACTAGATATCATCCACATCCAAGTCAATAAACCAGAGCAATTAGAAGACTGGCAGAACAAACTCCACAACTAAATATAGAGAAGAAGCTGTAGCTGAAAAGTTAGGGAAGTCCAAAATGTGGAAGGAGGCTGCTAGTTGGAGGGAGGGAGCTGTATACACAGAGAGGGCAAAGAAACAGACACTTCTACCAGGGAGGTCACGTGGGGAAGACTAATCCCCATAATGGTGGCTTTAAAAACCAGAGGGGCTGAATTCCATGAGTTTGTAAAACCAGTGGGAATTGGAGCCAGGAGCTTTAGAAGTCTATTGACTAAACACAGGTGAGCCAGGAGGGTAGGTAAGTGATAGCTGTTGGGTTGCTGCCTTTAAAGAGGTAACAGCTGCGAAGAGAGGTAACAGCCTGCGAAGAGAGACAACATAAAAACAGCAGTTCACACAGCACCAGGGGCAAACACGAGATAGATCTGTTCATACCAATTTTGGAGCGTGTTGGACTTCTTTCAAAATGAGGAAGCTGGCAGGCACCATTTTCCTCCCCAACTCCCAGAATAAATGTAGAACCAGCTGTAGGAAACACAGCTGCACAGATACCTGTAGCCTCGACTCAGGGCTCAGGGCAAGTTTTGTTAAAGTTGCAGAGGTGCCCAGCCCAGACTCCAGGTTTATATCTGCTGCTAAAGGCCATGCCCAGCCATCATCTTGTGCCCAGACCAGCTTCACGTCCTCCACTGCAGAGGACTAGTGGCCCGGTGTAATTTTGCTAACAACAATTGCCTGCTTCCAAGTTCCCTGGCTAACTCTCCCCTCTCAGAGCTGGTCAGCCTGAGTCCCACTAATACCACAGAGTAAGCACAGGTCAGTGCAGACGACTGCTCTGAAAGGAAAAGTGATTAAGATATAACAGCAAGGCATAAGCAATACACATAGGACATTCTCCTTAAGTGCTAGGTTCTGGTGAACAGGGAACACTGCACTGCAGGACACTCCAGAACCTCCTCTTCATAAAGTCACTTCCTTCAAGAGCAGAAGACATAGCTGATTTTCTTAACACTGAGAGGCAGACACAGAGAGGCAGACAAAATGAGGAGACAGAGATATTTATCCCAAATGAAAGAACAGGACAAGGCCATGACCAGGGATCTAAGCCAAACAGATATAAGTAATATGCCTGATAGAGAATTTAAAGCAGTGATCATAAGGATACTCAGTGGACCTGATGAGAAGAGAGTGGGAGACATTAGTGTGATCATTAACACAGAGATAAAGAATAACAAAGTAGAGATAAAGGGCTCAATTAGAAGCAAGAAAAATCTCAAACAAGCTGACCTTACATCTAAGGGAGTGAGAAAAAGAATAACAAATAAAACATAAAACCAGCAGAAGAAAGGATATAATAAATATTAGAGCAGAAGCAAATGATATAGAAACTGAAAAACAAACAAACAAACAATAGAACACATCAGTGAAAGCAGGAGCTGTTTCCTTGAACAAAAGTCATTAAAATTGATAAGCATCTAGTCAGGCTTATCAGGAAAAAAAGAGAAAGAACTCAAAATCACAAATGAGAGAGGAGAAATAACAGCCAACACCACAGAAGTACAAATAATTGTAGGAAAATATTATGAAAAACTATATGCCAACGAATTGGACAACCTAGAAGAAATGGATAAATTCCTAGAAACCTATAAACTACCAAAACTGAAACCAGAGGAAATAGAAAATTTGAATAGGATGATAACCAAGAAGTAAATTGAGTGAATAATCAAAAAATTTCCAACAAACAAAACTCTAGGACCAGAAGACTTCATAGGTGAATTCTACCAAATATTTAAAGAAGCATTAATACCTATTTTACTCAAACTATTCCAGGGCATAGAAAAGGAAGGAAAACTCCAAATTAATTTTATGAGGCCAGCATTACCCTGATAACAAAACCAGGTAGAGACACCACTAAAAAAGAGAACTACAGACTAATATCCCTGATGAACATGTATGCAAAAATCCTCAACAAATACTAACAAACCAAATTCAGCAATACATTAAAAAGATCATTCACCGCAAACAAATGTGATTTATTCCTGGGTTGTAGTGTTAGTTCAATAATTGCAAATCAATCAACATGACACACCACATCAGTAAGAGAAAAGATAGGAACCATAGGATCCTTTCAGTAGATCCAGAAAAAGCATTTGACAAAATACAACATCCATTCATGATTTAAAAAAAAAAAAACCTTCAACAAAGAATTTTCCCTAAGGTCAGAAACAGGGTAAGGATGTTCACTTTTACCACTTTTATTCAACATAGTACTAGAAGTCCTAGCCACAGCAGTCTCAGACAACAAAAAGAAATGCATCCAAACTGGCAAGGAAGAAGTAAAGCATTCCCACTGTTTGCAGATGACATGATACTATATATAGAAAGCCCAAAAACTCCACTAAAAAATGGCTAGAGCTGCTAAACAAATTTAGTAAAGCCACAGGATACAAAATTAATGTACAGAAATCTGTTGCATTTCTAAACACCAATAATGAAGAAGCAGAAATAGAAATTAAGGAATCAATCCCATTTACAGCTGCACCAAAAATAAGATACCCAGGAGTAAACCTAACCAAAGAGGTAAAAGACCTATACTCAGAAATCTATAAAACAATGATGAAAGAAATTGAAGAAGGCACCAAGAATGGAAAGACAGTCCATGCCCAAGGATTGGAAGAACAAATATTATTAAAATGTTACTACCACAGAAAGCAATTTACACCTTTAGTGCAATCCAAATCAAAATACCAATAGCATGTTTTACAGACTTAGAACAAGCAACCCTAAAATTTTCATGGAACTACAAAATATTCTGAATAGCCAAAGCAGTCTTGAAAAAGGAAAGCAAAACTGGAGGCATCACAATTCTGGACTTCAAATTATATTACAAAGCTCTAGTAATCAAAACAGTACTTATTGTACTGACACAAAAATAGACACATAGATTAATGGAACAGTATTGAAATGGAAATGAGCCCACAATTATATGGTCAATTAATCTTTGATAAAGCAAGAAAGAATATCCAGTGGGAAAAGGAGAGTCTCTTCAACAAATGGTGTTGGGAAAACCGGGCAGCAACATGCAAAAGAAGGAAACTGGATCCCTTTCTCACACCATTCACAAAACTAAATTAAAAATGGATTAAAGATCTAAAAAGAAAAATAAATTATTGGGACAACATCAAAATAAAAAGCTTCTGCACAAGGAAGGAAACAGTAAATAAAACTAAAAGGCAATCTACTAAGAGAAGATTTTTGCAAATGACCCAGCTGGTAAAGGGATAGTATCCAAAATATATAAAGAACTTACACAACCCAACACCAAAAAACACAAATAACCCAGTCAGTAATAGCCAGAAGACATGAACAGACATTTCTCCAAAGAAAATGTCCAGATAGCAAACAGACATATGAAAAGATGTTCATCATCCCTTATCTTCAGGGAAATGCAGATCAAAACTTCAATGACATAAATGGCTAAAATCAACATTAGATACAAGGGTGTTGACAAGGTTGTAGAGAAAGGAGAACCTGCTTAGAGTGTTAGTGGGAATGCATACTTTTGCAGGTACTGTGGAAAACAGTATGGAAGCTTCTCAAGAAGTAAAAAATGATGATCCAACAATGACACTACTGGGTATTTACCCACAGGAACATTAATTCAAAGTGAAGGACACACCCCTTTGTTATAGCAACATTATTTACAGTAGCAAAGATAGGGAAGCATCCCAGGTGTTCACTAATTGATGAATGGATAAAGAAAAAGTGGCATACACAGACACACACACACACACACACACACACACACACGAGTATTTTTCAGTCAAAAAGAAGGAAATCTTGTCATTTGCAGTAATATGGATGGAGCTAGAGAGTATAATGCTAATTGAAATCTGTCAGAAAAAGACAAATACCATATGATTTCACTCATTTAGAATTTGAGAAACAAAATAAGCAATATTGAGAGAGAGAGAGAGAGAGACCAGGAAACACTCAACTATAGAGAAAAAACTGGTGGTTACCAGAGGGGAGGAGGGTAGAGGATGAGTTAAATATGTGATGGCAGTTATGAAGTGCACTTGTAGTGATGGGCAACAGGATGATGTATTGAATTGTTAAAGCACTATATTTTACATCTTGACTAATATAACACTATTTGTTAACTAACTGGAGTTAAAATGTGAACAGAAAAAAAAAGTGATACTTGTCTGTAGTATTTTTTGTAGTGCCCTTGTCAGGCTTTGGCATTAGCATGCTGGCCTCAAAGAATAAATTAGGAAGTGTTTCTTGCTTTTCACATTTTGGTGAAAATTTTGTAAGGTAATGGTATTAATTCTTTAAATGTTTGGTAGACTTCACCAGTGAGTGCATTAGATCCAGACTTTTCTGTGTTGAGAGACTTTAATTATTGATTCATTCTCCTTTAATAATTATAGGTGTATGCAGATTTTCTGTTTCTTTGTGACTTAATCCTGGTAGGTTTTTGGCTTTAGAAATTTGTCCATTTCATCGAAATTATCCAATTTGGTGGCATACCATTTTTCAAAGTATTCTTTTTTTTTTTTAATATTTTTTATTTATTTCTAGGAGAGAAAGAGAGAGAGAAAGACCGCATGAGCAGGGGAGGGTCAGAGAGAGAGGGAGATACAGACTCTGAAACAGGCTCCAGGCTCTGAGCTGGCAGTCAGCACAGAGCCCGACGCGGGGCTCGAACCCACGAACCGCGAGATCATGACCTAAGTGAAAGTTGGATGCTTAACTGACTAAGCCACACAGGTGCCCCCATTTTTCAAAGTATTCTTATAATTTTTTTAATTCATTTTTTTTTAATGTTTGTTTATTTTTGAGAGACAGAGTGTGAGCAGGAGAGGGTTAGAGAGAGGGAGACACAGAATCTGAAGCAGGCTCCAGGCTCTGAGCTGTCAGCACAGAGCCCGACACGGGGCTTGAACTCACAAACCCACAAACCATGAGATCATGACCTGAGTTGAAGTCGGATGCTCAACCGACTGAGCCACTTGGGTGCCCCTAATTATTTTTATTTTTATGGGATTGTTTGTAATGGCCCCAATTTTATCTCTGATTTTCCAAATTTGAGTCTTCTCTGTTTTTTTCTAAGTTGATCTAGATAAAGATTTGTTAATTTTGTTGATCTTTTTCAAAGAAGGAACCTTTGGGTTCATTGATTTTTCTCTATTGTTTCTCTATTCTCTATATTGTTTATCTCTGATATAATCTTATTTCCTTTCTTCCATTAGCTTTAGGTTTAGTTTGTTTTTCTTTTTTGAATTCCTAAAGTTATAAAGTTAGGTTGTTGATTTGAGATGTTTCTTGTTTTTTAGTGTAAGCATTTCTTTATAGCTCTATATTTCCCCCTAGCACTTTTTTTCCACTGTGTCCCATTGTTTTACTATGTTGTGTTTTCATTTCCATTTCATTTCCCATAAGAAAATCCTTATCTGTAAGGATTTTCCAGTTTTTCTTATATTTCTTTAATCCATTGGTTGTTTAGGAGTGTGTTATTTAATTTCCACAAATTTGTGTATTTTCCAGTTTTCCTTCTATTATTGATTTCTGACTTCATCTGTGGTGCACATTCTCAGGAGAAACAGACACTCAAAATATCAGTTACTGATATGTGCTATGAAGAAAAATAAGAAGAATAGAAAATTCCTGGTTTGGATGAGATCCTGATTTGGATTACTCTTTTGTAGGCTGTCAGGGAAAGCTTTCCTGATGAGTTGATATTCAAACAGAGACCTGAAATAAATGAGAGAGAGAGCCATGTGGATATCTGATGGAAAAGAAGATGCAGAAACCCTGAGGGTGGCATTTAGAGGCTAGGGAAAAGTACACAGGTGTAACCAGAGCTGGGTGAATGAGGAGTAAAAGACTAAGAGTCGAGATATCAGAGAAGTATAGGCAACAGATCATACAAGTCTTTAAGGACTTTTGTTTTTACCCTGATATAAGACACCATTGAACAGTTTCAAGCAGAGGAGGGACATGATCTGACTTATGTTTTAAAGTACTCACACTGCCTGTTTAGTTATTACTGTAGTGGGACGACAGGGAACTCAGTTACAAAAACCAATAATCCAGGTTAAAAAAAATTATGGTGGCTTGGAACAGGATAGTGGTTATTGATTTGCAACCCTCTTAAGGAGTTTCTCTGGTGTAATCTGAAACTGGCATCTGTAGTCAGAGGGTAGGGAGAGACCAAAGGAAGAAGAAGGCCACTCCAGGTGTGCAGGTGGAAGGTTGAGTAAGTAAAGGGAAATTACATTTGATGAGGCTTTTCTCGGACAGCAGCAAGACAAATGGATATCTGTACCTGCCCACCAGATCTTAAAAGTTCATATAGGCCTTAACTAGATGCAATTACATATATTGTGTAGGAGTATTTTCAACATCACATCAGTATCTCAAGGCTGTGTTCTGGGAGCAGGAAAGGCAAGTAGAACCTGCATTCCAGGGCAGGGGAGGGAACAAGAAGCCTTTGAGTGCCTGGGTCCAGCTCATGGGTCAATTAGTGGTCACCTGTTTTTCATGATGCTCCTTAACAGCAATTCAGATGGCAAGGATTGGTTGGATTCTGGATGTATCCTGAAAGTAAGACTCGTAGAATTTTCTTAAACATTGGATATAGAGTATCAAAAAAAAAAAAAAAGAAGAAGAAGAAGAATAAAAAGATGATGCTCAATATTTTTGGTCTAAACACCTGGAATAATGGAATTGCCATTAGTTTACATAGGGGAAACTAAAGGAGTAGCAGGTTTGCAGCGCAGGGATTCAAGAGTTTGGATTTCAACATGTGGAGTTTGGTATGATTTTTAGACATCTAATTGGGCTTAATTGAGTAGACAGTTTAGTATATGAGTCCCTGTTCAAGGGAATAAACCAGACTGGAGGCATAAATTTAGGGTCATCAGGATATAGATTATATTTAAGCTGTGAGACTGGTAGAAATCACCTAGACTGTGAGCATAGATAGAGAAAAAGAGACTGAACCCTGGAGCATTCCAACATTTAGAGATGGTAGAGAGGAATAGAACTAACAGAAGAGACTGAGAAGGTAGGACAACCAAGAGAAAGAGGGATGTCTTGGAAGCCAGGTAAAGAAAATATTTCAAAAAAGAGGACTGCTTGTGATGGATTGAAAAAGATGAAGCCTTAGAATTAATTTTGAATTTGGCAACACAGAAATCATTGATGACCTTTATGAACTGTGTTGGTAAAGAAGTGGGTTAAAGTCATAGGAGTCTGTTCAAGAGAATTAGAGGAGAGGAACTGTAGTTTTATCATAAAGTGGAGCGAAGAAATAGGGCAGTAGCTAGAAGGACAAGTTGCAGTTAAGAGAGGGTGCTTTGTTTTTTTTTGTTGTTTGTTTTAATTAATGGAGAAATAAGTTTCTGTATATGGGTGAAAATGATCTAAAGGCAAAAATGGACTCAGGAAAAGGAAGAGACATTTGGTAGAATTAAATCCTTGGATAGAGGAGAGAGGATGCATAAATGGAGGGATTCGCTTAAGTAGGAAGACAGAATAGGAGTACAGATGAAGGTCTTAAGTGGCAGATGAGATGTGAGCATATGAAAGTTCTTGTCTGACTGCTTCTATTTTCTTCTTTTTTTAACGATGGTGTTTTTGTTTTTTTTTGTTGTTGTTTTTTTGTTTTGTTTTTTGAGAAAGAGAGACAGACTCTAAGCAGGGGAGGGCCAGAGAGAAGGAAACAGAATCCGAAACAGGCTCCAGGCTCTGAGCTGTCAGTGCAGAGCCCGATGCAGGGTTCAAACTCATGAAGTCAGATGCTTAACTGACTGAGCTATCAGGCGCCCCAGCTTCTATTTTCCCTGTAAATAAAATAAAACAGCTGAGACAGATAAGAGGCCTGAGAAGGGAAGAACTTCATACAACCCCCATGAAGATATTTCTAAAAGGAAATTAACTTTATAGTTATTTTATTTGCCACACATACTGTGAGGTATTATTATCCCCATTATACAAAAAAGTAAACTGATGCTAGAAAATTTAAGGTGCTGGGCACCTAGGTGACTCAGTTGGTAAATCATCTGACTCTTGATTTTGGCTTAGGGCATGATCTCACGGTCATGAGATTGAGCCCTGCATCAGGCTCTGTGTTGAGCTAGGAGCCTGCTTGGGATTCTCTCTCTCCCTCACTCTCTATGCCCCTCGCCTACTTGCACGTACTCATTTGCTCGGTCTCTCTTTCTCTCTCTCAAAATAAACTTAAAAGTTTAAGGAGCTTCTCCTAAGTCTTACAGCTATTAAGTGACACAAGTGAGACTTAAACTTCAGTATACTCAAATAAGAATTTGTAGTAAAAATCAATAAATTGGAGAATGTATGTTCATATTTTTTCTTAATGTCAATTTATTTATTTTGAGAGAGAGAGAAAGAGCAGGGGGAGGGACAGAGAGAGAGAGAGAGAGAGAAAGAAAGAATCCCAAGCAGGCTCCGCTGTCAGCGCAGAGCTCAATGCAGATCTCAGTCCCACAAACCTCGAGATCAGGAGTCAGATACTTAACTGACTGAGCCACCCAGGCGCCCCTAGATTTTTTTAAAAAACAAAATGAACTAAGGTAAAGGTTAGGAGTAGAATAGAGAAACTCAGTTGAAAATAAGGGGAATAATAGAGGATGTCTAAGTTATGTGTCTTTGGAAATGTTTTCATCTCTCCATAGTTTTATGTAAACATAGCTGTTATGTTATTATATAGAAAGTGTCTCTGAAAGGGTCACTTTTGATCTTTCTCTGTGCTTAAATAAAAAGAATGTTTCTAGTGAGATCGAAATATTTAGATAGGATTACTCTCAGGATTACATGATGAGGGTTTTTTCTGTTACTATACTCTGTATAAGTCAAAAATAGTAGGCACTGTTTTCCTAGAATTTCTTGATTAACTTTTTAAAACAATTTGTTTTGAGTATAGGTGGCACACAATGTTATAGTAGTCTCAAGTGTACATGTATATGCATAATGATATGCTCACCAAAAGTGTAGCTACTGTCACCGTACAACACTATTACAATATCATTGACTATATTCCTTATGGTATGCCTTTTACTCTTGTGACTTATTCATTGCAAAACTGGAAGCCTGTATCTCCAACTTTCCTTCACCCATTTTGTCCATCACCCACACTCCTTCCCCTCCAGCAACCATCAATTTGTTCTCTGTATTACAGGGCTTTTTTTTTGTTATTTGTTGATTCATTTGTTATTTTAGATTTCACATATGAGTGAAATCTTATGGTATTTTTCTTTTTCTGACTGACTTATTTCACTTAGCAGAATATCCTCTGGGTCCATCCATGTTATCACAAATGACAAGATCTTATCCTTCCTCATGGCTGTATAATATTAACAGTGTGTGTGCATGTGTGTGTGTGTGTACGCTCGTGTGTGTCTGTATACATATATATATATATGTATACGTCTTCCTTATCCATTAGTCTATCGATGGACACTTAGGTTGCTTCCAAAGCTTGGCTATTGTAAACAATGCTGCATTGAGCACAGGGGTGCTTATTTCCTTTACAGTGTTTTTGTTTTCTTTGGGCAAACACCCAGAAATGGAATTATTGGAGCATATGTTATTTCTATTTTTAAATTTTTTTCTTTTTTTAAAAAATGTTTTATTTATTTCTGAGAGAGAGAGACAGAATGAGCAAGGGAGGGTCACAGAGAGAGGGAGATACAGAATCTGAAGCAGGCTCCAGGCTCTGAGCTGGCTGTCAGCACAGAGCCCGACGCGGGGCTGGAACCCACGAACTGTGTGATCATGACCTGAGCTGAAGTCAGATGCTTAACCAACTGAGCCACCCAGGTGCCCCTAATTTTTTTTTCAAAAATTGCCAATGCTGACTATATTTCATATCATCCTGGCAAGATACTGGGAAAAATTTTCAATTTGTAATAATCGTGCCTCAGATAAACCTCATTGGCTATGATACTGCCACTGTGCAAAGCTTCTATCTTTAATTTTTTGAGAAACCTCCGTACTGTTTTCCACCATGTCTGCACCAATTTACATTCCCACCTACAGTGTACAAGGTTCCCTTTTTCTTCACATCCTCACCAACTCTTGTTACTTCTTAACTTTTTTATTTTAGCCATTCTGACAGATGTAAGGTGATATCTTGTTGTAGTTTTGATTTGTGTTTCTCTGGTGATGTTGAGCATCTTTTCATGTGTCTCTTAGCCATCTATATGTCATCTTTAGAAAAATGTCGATTCATGTCTTCTGCCCATTTTTTTAATCAGATTGTTTGCTTTTTGGTGTTCAGTTGTATATGTTCTTTATATGTTTTGGTTAGTAACCCTTTGTTGTACATATCATTTCCAAATATCTTTTTCCATTCATTAGGTTGCTTTTTTGTGTTGTTGATTGTTTCCTTCACTGTGCAGAAGCTTTTTATTTTTGTTTAGTTCCAGTAGTTCATTTTTTACTTCTGTTTCCCTTGTTTTTAAGACAAATCTAGAAAAATGTTGCCATGCTGATGTTAGAGAAATTACTGCCTGTGTTCTCTTCTAAGATTTTTATGGCTTCTCTTCTAAGAGTTTTTAAGTATGGGTGTTTTTCTGGGGTTTTATTCTATTCCCTTGATCTGTATGTCTGTTTTTGTGTCAGTACCATACTATTTTTTTTTTAATGTTTATTTGTGAGAGTGAGAGCAAGAGAGTGAGCAAAGGAGGGGCAGAGAGAGAGGGACATACAGAATCCAGCCTCGGATTCTGTGTCTCCCTCTCTCTCTGACCTTCCCCTGCTCACGCTGTCTCTCTCTCTCCCTCTTTCCCTCTCTCTCTCATAAATAAATAAAACATTAAAAAAATTTTTTTAAAGAATCTGAAGCAGTCTCCAGGCTCTGAGCTGTCAGCACAGAGCCCAACATGGGACTCGAACCCACAACCTGTGAGGTAATGACCTGAGCCAAAGTTGGATGCTTCACCGACTGAGCCACCCTGTGCCCCAATACCCTACTGTTTTGATTACTGCAGCTTTGTAGTATATCTTGAAACCTGGAATTGTGATACCTATAGCTTTGTTATTATTTCTCAAGATTGTTTTGGCAATTCAGGGTCTTTGTAGTTCCATACAAATTTTAGTACTATTTACCCTAGTTTTGTGAAAAAAGCTTTTGGTATTTTTATAGTGATTGCCTTGAATCTGTAGGTTCCTTTGGGCAGTATGGACATTTAATGATATTCTTCCAACCCATGAGCATGGAATATCTTTCCAATTGTGTCATCTTCACTTACTTTACTCAGTGTTTTAATCTTTTTAGAGTTCATGTCTTTCACCTCTTGGTTAAGCCTGTTCCTAGATATTTCATTCTTTTTGGTGCAATTGTAAATGAAATTGTTTTCTTAATTTCTGTTTCTGCTACTTTGTTATTAATGTATAGAAATACTACCAATTTCTGGGTATTAATTTTGTATCCTGCAACTTTACTGAATTCATTTGGTACTTCTGTTAGTTTTATGGTAAAGTACGTAAGATTTGATTAACTTTTTTAAATGGCCTTTTTTACTATATTATAATCAGTAATCCTAAAACTATTTCAAATCTATTTCTGTCTATGCAGCTAGAAAAAAATTACCTTTCTCTCATTTAATAGGTCTAACAGCAGCATTTAGAAAGACAAATTGGTGGTATGTTGAAACACTCTATTCTGCAATTATAAATATAATCCTTTTCAGTTTCTTATACCTACCCCCTCGGTTTTCTCTTCTTTAATGATAATTGTTGGCAAGACTGAACCAAGCATCTTAGACACAACTGAGATTAAAACATAGCTTTTAGTGACTTAATTGAAAATATTTCAAAATAAAATTTAAAATATTAAAAGTTTAGCTTCCATGATTTTAAGATGTATGTGTTGTTTGTTCTGTTGGGCATTTTATTTCAGGAGCCGCCTAAAGAAAGACTATGATGATTTCAGAAGACAGCCTGATCATGATAAATTTACTAGAGAACTATGGACTACTGACGAAAGTGAAGGAGATCCTGGAAAAGAATCTCCTAAAGTAGAAATTAGCAAGTCTCTAGAGGTGACAGAACATCTAGATATTCTGGAGAAAGATAACTTTGATTCAGGTGGGTATTAAAACTTTCTTTAAATCAACACTAAAACCACAAAGAGAAGTTTTAGTATCTTATGTGGAGGTAAAGGATAATCTGGTTAATGATGTGTATTGACTAAGAAAATCTCCCATGTTTTGAAGGTATCCTGTGTCCTTATAAAGGTTCCTCAGAATCATTACATTTCTAGGAGTTTCTGGAGTCAGTGCCTGCCTCCAAACTATAGTCATGTCTTTGCTCATTATGGACCACAGATCTTTGATGTACAGTCCCTCTAAAATAAGTTCATCATCTTCTTTTTATTATTACTATTTTTGAAGCACTGTTTTTGATGTTTGATTTAAAGAGAACTTGACAAGTCCCTACTCTATGAAGACTTTTTTATGAGGAATGGCCAATATTGATGGCCTAATGAGACCCCAGAGTGGATATATCATTCTAATAAGGGCTAGATTAGATTATCTGTAATTCATTTCAGTTTATCAGATTATATTATTCTGTAAAACTAGTTAAATAACTTTCTTTAGTTGTTATATAAAAGGTTAGTGTGAAACTTTGTGGTTAGTAATTTTTTAACCTGTTGTTTTTCACGTCCTTGGTGACTTGAAAAAGAGTAGCTTCTCATCAACCTAATTTGACTGATATGAACATAAATTTTTTACTTTAGGAGTAATTAACCCCAGAAACTCCTTTAGGGTCTCTGAAAATTAGAATGGAGAACCATCTGTCTTTGATTTCACAGATTTCCTTATCTGGAAGAAAAGAACTAGTCTGTATTCCTTTTCACATCTAAATTCTGAGCTCTAATTGCTGGCTTGAGTATCTCTTTAAGAGATGTAAATTTTCCTTTGTGTTTGTATTGGCAGCAGAATTAGCAGAGTTTGAACAAAAATAATTCTGGCATTAATACATAGTCGGGAATGGTTATGCTATCGAGATTGCCATTTCAAAAATCACCGTACCTTAATTTTCCAATCAGGGTGCTGAGACTTTTAAATCATCTTATAGTAGATTTCTTAATAAATTGCCAGTTCAAAGTTTGACTTGCTTTTTTATAATTGGTCTTATTATTGCTATTCAGTTGTTTTATTTAAACACAATGCTTGCTTTTATAATTTTCAGATGATATGAAACTGTCTGAAACAGATTTTCCTATGGCCAGAAGCAAGTTGTTGAAAAAAGAATTGCCTTCTAAAGATATTGCAAAGATACTGCCTAAAACACTTAAACGACAGTCAAAACAAACTAATTATCTGGATGATAGCACAAAAGAGCTTTCCCCAAGGAAGAAAGCAAAGTTAAGCACAAATGAGACAACAGTTGAGAATGCAGAAGGTGAGATGCAGATTGACTATTTGAATGAATTAAAGCATACAGAGCCACTGTTTCCAGAATCATTTGCCTCAATGGATTCAACACCAGTATCTGTTTTCCAGAAAGGGACCAAACCTATTCAGGCCTTGCTTGCAAAGAATATTGGGAACAAAGTGACCTTAACAAATCAACTGCCCCCTTCCACGGGTAGACCTGCTCCTGCTGTGGAAAAACCAGTTATATCTCCTCCAGAAGCAAGTCCTATAAAGCCAACATTGACCTGCCACACCAGTACAAAAGGTCCTTTACAAATGGTATACAAAGTGCCCTGTGGCCAGTGGTTGCCTATTGATCTCCATAACAGTTCTGTAAAGATTCAGATGCAACCTGTGCTAGATTCTAAAACAGGAGAAAAAATCATGCAACAGGTTCTCATTCTGCCTAAGAATTTTGTGATTCAGCACAAGGAAGGGAAAGCAGTTGCAAAAGAAATACCGCCACTTCAACAGAAAGGTATAGAACAGCACTGTTCATCTTTCCCACAGACAGCAAATGTAAACTCTTCTTTAGCATCAGTTCTTGTCAGCTCAGCAGGAGGTGTTTCTACCCAGCTACCCAATATACTTTTCAGTAAGACAATTACACCTTTGTCAAATGTGAGTAGTGATAGGCCACAGCTTTTGTCGCCTGTAACCTCCATAAGTAATTTATTAACACCACCAGTTAAGATTAGCCAGAGTGAGTCAGGAAGAGTCAAGAATGCGGTTTCAGCGGCCACGTTTTCCCAGCCCATTGTTTCATCCACCATTTCCTCAACAGTTCAGCCTCTGTTATCAGCAACAACACTAAGTGGATCTACAAATCCTGGTAGTTCCCTCAACTCTTTTGCACAACAAACCGCTGATTCTTCTGAATTAAAGCAAGAACTGAAAACTGTGTGTATAAGAGATTCACAGTCAATTCTTGTTAGGACACGAGGTGGGAACACTGGAGTTGTAAAAGTACAGACCAGTCCAGATCAAAATTCACCTAATAGCTTATCTTCAAGTTCAGTTTTTACTTTTGCTCCTCAGCTTCAGGCATTTCTGGTACCCAAATCAACAACTTCATCATCCTCTATTTTTTCACCCTCAGTTGGAATGACTACTACATCTAATCTCCCATCTTTTAGCCAAACACCAACTTCTGATTCCATTCCAGCTGGCTTTAATCCATCAGTGGGAAAGAATCGCAAGCTTATAGTAGGCCAACCTTCCTGCAGTAGTAATTTGGGCCACATGATCGATAAAGCTTCACATATGCCTTGTTCTCCCTTAAAGTCCTCTCTTTCTTCTGGCACTCTAACATCAATAGCAAATAATTCAGTAAGTGTTATTAGCATATCAACAGGAAGTTTTGGACAAACCAGTACAAATGTTATTCATTCTCCAAATGAGCAACAACAGGTAGACTGTTTCACAAAAAGTTTCCCCGTTACAAGGTCAGAAGCAACAGCAGTCACAAATGGTGATGTGATCAGTGGGACTGCACTTAACAAACTTATGCTGGTGTCTGCTCCATCTGTTCTTCCTTCTAGCAGTGGAACTGCAATTAATGTGACACCTGCACCAACATCTACAGGTGTTTCTGCCCAGAAATTAGTTTTTATTAATGCTCCAATTCCCAGTGGCACTTCAACTATTGTGGCAGAACCAATAAAACAAACTCTTTCTCCCCCCTTGAATAAAACGTATGTTAAGACTCCAGAACAACCCCAGATAGTACTAATTCCATCAACAGTGGGAGCACCAATAAAAATAAATTCATCACCAACTGTATCTCAGATAAAAGATGTGAAAATTGGACTAAACATAGGTCAAGCAATTGTAAACACTTCAGGCAGTGTTCCAGCCATACCATCGATTAACATGCAAAATGTAATCCCAAAAGGAGAAGAAAAAAGTACCAAGGGCTATGTTTTGCCATTGTCAACAAGTGGTAATTCAATTCCAGTAAGCTCAAATTTTGTGAGTCAAAATATTACTCCTCTTAATGAATCAGTGGTTTCTGCAGCAAGAGCAGTAAACATGTTTTCAGTAACAGGAGCAAACCTGTCTTTGGGTTCTCTTTCAGTGACCTCAACCTCTGCTTCAGTTGGGACACGACCTCCTGTTTTAGTCAGTGGAAATGATACCTCTTCAAGAATTATGCCTATTTTGTCAAATAGACTTTGCACATCAAATCTCGGAAACACTGTGGCTATATCAACTGTGAAAACAGGACATCTTGCATCATCTGTTCTGATTTCAACTACACAACCAACAGTGTCTCCTAAATGTTTAACATCAGCTTTGCAGATTCCTGTTACTGTTGCCTTACCTACACCTGTGACTGTATCCCCTAAAATAATCAACACAGTTCCACAAGTGGCAACTGTACCAGGAGCCACATGTTCTATATCTCTTTCTAAAAGACAATCTCGGACTTCTGTCCAGTTTCAGTCACCAGGGATTTTAACTACAGTGCCAACAAATATAAACACAAATAAACCTCAAACTGAATTGCCATCCCTTTCACAAAATCTAGGTAAAATAATTAATATTTCCAATTTTGCTTCTCTGCCAAACCAGCAGATGTCCTCTGCTTTAGTAAAATCAACCTCCAGTTACAGTTCTGCCCCAGGTGGCTCTGCCATTCACACTGTTACAGCACCATCAAATGTAAATAGTGTGATAGGGGGTCAGTTCAGTGAACCTTATATTCAGCAAAAAATAGTTATCAACACCAGTACACCTTTGGCCCCTGGTACTCAGATCATGATTAATGGAACCCGGTTTATTGTTCCACCGCAAGGTCTTGGAGCTGGCAGCCATGTTCTTCTTATATCTACTAATCCAAAATATGGGCCTCCCTTAATTCTTAACAGTGGCCAAGGCCTTCCAGCTGTATCAGTAGATAATCCTGCTCAGAAGATCACAGTAGCATCAAATAATTCTTTAAGTAGGCAGCCTGTAAAGCATTCTCTAAGTTCTACAAAAATTGTAAACTCTCTTGGGAATGTCAGTCCTCTACCCACAGTACATACAACACCACAGATCACAAACACAACTGCTAAAGTTTCTGTTTCACTTCCCACACCAACAGTGTCATTGACTTCAGTAATTAAGTCTCCTCCAGCTACTCTTTTGGCTAAGACATCTTTGGTTTCTGCTATTTGCTCTACTAATCCTCCACTGCCAAGTAGCACATCAGTATTTCATCTGGACACACCAGTCAAAAAATTGTTGGTTAGCCCAGAAGGAGCAATTTTGAATACCATAAATCCTCCAGCATCTAAGGTTCCTTCTCTGTCTTCATCTCTCTCTCAAATTGTTGTATCTGCTAGTCGAAATCCTGCCTCTGTCTTCCCTGCTTTTCACTCATCTGACTTAGAGAAGCCCGACACAGCTGCATCTTGAATTTAGACTAAATGAGCCAGTTTTTAAATAATGGGGCATTGTTTTGACTCCCATAAAAATTTTAACTTTATTATGCTGTTGAAAACATACTATACATAGTTCTGTATGTTTTAATGTATCTTTTCATTAGCTTGCAACTAGGCTTTGTTGCCTTTGAGAGGAAAAGATCTGTTCCATTTCACTCTTTGGTATGAGTATGTTTTCAAAAGTTGTTTAAAATAGACAGCATCTACCTGTCTGTATTGCATAAATTGGACAAAGTCAAGTTTCACTAGTTTGGAGTAGGGTAGCTCTTTCACACTTGCATTGACATGTTTCTTCTTGAACTTGGGCTATGGCAGTGTGTTGGTATTCTGTGTCATTAGTGAAATCTTGTTTTTGTTTCTGTATAAATATAAATAAATATATATATATGTTTGTGTATATATATATATATACACACAAACATATATATTTATGCATTGTGAAAATGCAGTTCAAGTTGTAAAATTGTACATATTCCTAAATCCTAACAACCTGTACTAAACTATATGTACAAAGAACTATGCTGTCTTATTTATGTTTTGTTTACATAATGTATAGTTTTTTAAATATTTTAGTAATTTTGGACCAGTGAACTGTTAGCAACAATGCAGAAGAATCTGCACGTAATAAACTGAGTTGCTGTATTTCCTTGTTTGAATACCATTTTTAAATTGCGTTCTTGTTCCATTGAAAGAATACATTATAGAAAATGAAGGCAGCCCTTTACAAAAAAGAATTAAGGGTGGGAAATTTGAATTAATGGTTAGCATTTATACAAGGTTTTACAGTTTACAAACTTTACTTCATATATCTTATTTGCTTTTCACAGTACTCATGAAAGATTAAGTGATGCTGTCTGAGGTCATCCAGCAAGTGGGTGGTAGACCTGAGCCAATAGTTGAACCTGATGCTTTAAATTCTTTTTCCATGATTGTATATTACTTCTGTTGTAAAAGTTCACTCTGGATTTCATTGTTTTAAGTTTTTTGTCTTATTTCACCACCAAATTCCCCATTGATTAAAATAAGTAATCTTTCAGGCCAGTGTGTTTGGTCTGTGTTAATGCACCTCAGATATGCTTTGTTAACCTTTTATTTTCAAATAATTTTAGATTCACAAGAAGTTGTGATGGTAGTATGGAGAGGTCTTATATACCCTTTGTCTAGCTTCCCTCCTGATATGTCCGTTTTTATATTGAGATATGTCCGTTTTTATATTGAGGTGTTGTTTCATAGTTGACTGATTTTCCAAAATGATAAAACATGAGAATTTTTCTTTTTTAATTTAGAATAACAAATGAATTTGAACAGTTTCAATTATTTATAAGCATTCTTTGCTTTTTTTTTTTTTTTGCTTTTCTTTTTTCAGTTACAGAGCAGTCACTTATATTCTGTTTTAAGGCAAGTACTATTTTATGGGTCAGCTTATTCTTAGGGTTTGACTTTGTGGGATTTTAGAATATGCCTCATTTTAAATAAAAGATAGATTTTATTATCACAGTGAACATTGAGTAGTGTATAGAATTGTTAAATCACTATATTGTGCACCCAAAACTAATATTACATTGTGTGTTAACTATACTGGAATTAAAATTAAAAAAAAAAAAAAAAAAAGGCTGGGGGGAAAAGGCACAGCATAAGGAATACACCAAAAAAAAAAAAAAAAAAGTGTAATTGCTTAGTCCTAAATAAATAAATAATTTTTTTTTTTAAAAAGAGGCAAAGTGGGGCGCCTGGGTGGCTTAGTTGGTTAAGCGTCCGATTTTCGCTTAGGTCATGATCTCGTGGTTCGTGGGTTCGAGCCCTGCGTCGGGCTCTGTGCTGACTGCCAGCTCAGAGCCTGGAGCCTGTTTCAGTCCATGACTCCCTCTCTCTCTGACCCTCCCCTGCTCACGCTGTCTCTCTCTCTCTCTCCTAGAAATAAATAAAACATTAAAAAAAATAATAAAATAAAAAATAAAAAGAGGCAAAGTATAAAAAGTCAAAGAGATAAATTGTATATTTATTGGCTCTTTATCCATTATCTAATTTGAGATACTGATGGTATATTCGTCCAGCTTACATTTATAATGATGTTAAACCTCATCACATGGAGTTATAGTCTAGGGTTGAAAATGATGGGGAAGAGTAGGCCTAAAGACTTCCTTTGAAACTACACTGAAATGTATTAGTTATCAAAGTGGAAAGGGTGTGAGGATGTTCCTGGAAAGTTGCTAAGGGCTCTCAAAAGTCTATAGTTATGTTCTAAAACAGTACCTTTGCCATTTATGTCTCTGCTCCCCTCTGTAGTCACCCCCCCTTTCCCTGTCAGTTTAGAAAGACCTTAGATTTCAAGGGAATGTGGGTGCTATTCGGAAATGAATTGCATTGTGCATAGGAGTGCTCAATAAATGAATTATACTTACATCTCAACTTTTAAAGCAAAACAGCCTGAAATTATTCATCTTTTCCCTTTAAAGAATTCTCCAACCATTTTCAGAAACCAATTTACTGAATTACCTAAGGCCAAACTTTAATCCCAGTGAAGGACCTAAACTAATTATTAACCACTAATTCTTTTCTAACTTCTAAATCCAAAATCCTTAAATGACCTTTGAAACTCTGTGCGATCTGGTGAACTAACTCTAGAATGAAGCCCCAGCCCCGCCCCCCCCCCACTCTGCCATCCGTTTAGAGATTAAAAGGTTCCTCAATCTATTCCTGCTTGCCTCACCAGCTTCTTTTCAGCCTAGTCCCTTACTTATTGAACTCTAGTTTTCTTTTACTGTGTAGAAAGTTCAAGACAAATCAAGGCATTCCTAGAAGTTCTTTTTTACTTCATGTTTCATTACAAATTCTTATTACCTGTTACATAATTCACTCTCCTTACCTCACCCTAGCCAGCATCATGATATCGTAGTCATTCATAGATTGAAGACATAGATTGAGAAGGGCACAGTACTACATTACTGTAATGAGATTATTTGTATGCAATTATTGAATGTCTGTCTTCCTTTTTAAAGAGAGACCTTGTCAGTCCTCATTGTCACCTCAGTAACTGGCACCCGGTAGGCATTCAGTATATGTTTGTTGAATAAATCATTGAGAAATCTAGGTAGCTTCTTAATATAACCAAAAGCCAAATTATTTTTCTTTTGCTTCCAGTTTGGTAGATCATGTGGATTTCTAGGATCTTGGCCAACCAACGAGTACAAAGTCAATTCCTCAGTTCTTTGTATTTGGTGTTATTATTAAGTATTCTTCAACATTGTTTATAAAGTCATTCATGTAAAGGAAGAAAAGTCACTAAGATGCTACCTGAAAGCTTCATGGTACTAGAACAGTATGTTTCCCCACATAGCATAGAATTAGGACATTTGAATATCTATATTCATCATCATATTCAATGCTAAGTTAAAACATGTGAAAATATGTCTTTCTGATATGTTAGCTCTTTCCTCTCATTTCCTATATGGTTTTTCCCGAAAGAAAAAAAAAAAGTCAATTCTCCTTTGTGAATAGTAAAAAAAAAAAAAAAAAAAAAAAGTTGGGAGGCTTTTTAGATTCCTGCTTCCATTTCAGGCCTCCAATTTTTTAAATTTAATTTATTTTTTTAATTTACATCCAAGTTACCATATAGTGCAAGAGTGATTTCAGGAGTAGATTCCTTAATGTCCCTTAAGAGTCTCTCATGTTTTTCCCCTCCCTGTTTTTATATTATTTTGCTTCCCTTCCCTTGTGTTCATCTGTTTTGTATCTTAAAACCCTCACATGAGTGAAGTAATAGGATATTTATCTTTGACTAATTTCGCTTAGCATAATACCCTCTAGTTCCATCCACGTAGCTGCAAACCAAGATTTCATTCTTTCTGATTGCCGAGTAATACCACATCTTCTTTATTGATTCATCCATCGATGGATATTTGGGCTTTTTCCATATTTTGGCTATTGTTGATAGTGCTGGGGTGCATGTGCCCCTTTGAAACAGCATACCTGTATCCGTTGGATAAATACTTAGTAGTGCAATTGCTGGGTCATAGGGTAGTTCTATTTTTAATTTTTTTAAGAACTTGCATTTTGTTTTCCAGAGTGGCTGCACCAGTTTGCATTCCCACCAGCAGTGCAAAAGAGATCCCCTTTCTCCGCATCCTTGACAATATCTGTTGTTACCTGAGTTGTTAACTTTAGCTATTCTGACAGGTGTGAGATGGTATCTCATTGCAGTTTTGATTTGTATTTCCCTGATGATGAGTAATGTTGAGCATTTTTTCATGTGTTGGTTGGCTATCTGGATGTCTTCTCTAGAGAAGTATCTATTCGTGTCTTTTGTCCATGTCTTCACTAGATTATTTGGTGCTAAGTTTGATAAGTTCTTTATAGATTTTGGATACTAGCCCTTTTTCTGATATGTCATTTGCAAATATCTTCTCCCATTCCATTGGTTGCCTTTGAGTTCTGCTGTTTGTTTCCTTCACTGTGCAGAAGCTTTTTATATTGATGAAGTCCCACTAGTTCATTTTACCTCTGGAGATGTGTTGAGTAAGTAATTGCTGCAGCCAAGGTTAAAGAGGTTTTTGCCTGCTTTCTCCTTGAGGATTTTGAGGCTTCCTGTCATACATAAAAGTCTTTCATCCATTTTGAGTTTATTTTTCTGTGTGTAGGAAAGTGGTCCAGATTTATTTTTCTGCATATCACTGTCCAGATTTCCTAGCACCACTTCCTGAAGAGACTGTCTTTATTCCAATGGATATTCTTTCCTGCTTTGTCACAGATTAGTTGGCCATACATTGTGGGTCCATTTCTGGGTTATCTATTCTGTTCCGTTGATCTGAGTGTCTGTTTCTGTGCCAGTGCCATACTGTCTTGATACTTACAGCTTCATAATACAGCTTGAAGTCCGGGATTGTGATGCTCCTGCTTTGGTTTTCTTTTTCAAGATTGCTTTGGCTATTCAGGGTCTTTTCTGGTTCCATACAAATTTACAATAGTTTGTTCTAGCTCTGTGAAGAATGCTAATATTTTGATAGGGATTGCATTGAATATGTAGATTGCTTTGCATAGTATTGGCATTTTAACAGTATTTGTTCTTCCTATCCAGGAACATGGAATATTTTTCCTTTTTTGTGTGTGTCATCTTCAGTTTCTTTCATAAGCTTTCTATAGTTTTCAGTGTATAGATTTTTCACCTCTTTGGTTATTAGATTTATTTCTAGGTGTATTATGGTTTTGGGTGCAATTGTAAATGGGATCGATTCCTTGATTTCTCTTTATGTTGCTTCATTGTTGGTGTATAGGAATGCGACTGATTTCTGTGCATTGATTTTATATCCTGCCACTTTGCTGAATTCATGGATCAGTTCTAGCAGGTTTTTTTGGTGGAATCTTTGGTTGTCCATATAGAGTATCATGTCATCTGCAAAGAGTGAAAGTTTGACCTCCTCCTGGAAGATTTGGATGCCTTTTATTTCTTTGTGTTGTCTGATTGATGTGGCTAAGACTTCCAATACTATGTTGAATAACAGTGGCAAAAGTGGACATCGCTGTCTTGTTCCTAACTGTAGGGGGAAAGCTCTCAGTTTTTCCCCATTGAGGATGATATTAGCGTTGGTCTTTCATATATGGCTTTTTATGATCTCGAGATATGATCCTTCCATCTCTACTTTCTTGAAGGTTTTTATCAAGAAAAGATGCTGTATTTTGTCAAGTGCTTTATCTGCATCTATTGACAGGATCATGTGGTTCTTGTCTTTTACTGATGTGATGAATCACATTGACTGTTTTGTGGATATTGAACCAGCCCTGCATCCCAGGTTTAAATCCCACTTGGTCGTGGTGAATAATTTTTTTAATGTATTGTTGGATCTGGTTGGCTAATATCTTGTTGAGGATTTTTGCATCCATGTTCATCAGGGAGATTGATCTATAGATTTCCTTTTTAGTGGGGTTTTGTCTGGTTTTGGAATCAAGGTAATACTGGCTTCATAGAAAGAGTCTGGAAGAGGAGCGCCTGGGTGGCTTAGTCGGTTAAGCATCCGACTTTAAGGGTCATGATCTCGTGGTTCGTGGGTTCGAGCCCCGCGTCGGGCTCTGTGCTGACTGCCAGCTCAGAGCCTGGAGCCTGTTTCAGAGTCTGTGACTCCCTCTCTCTCTGACCCTCCCCTGCTCACGCTATCTCTCTCTCTCTCTCCTAGAAATAAATAAAACATTAAAAAAAATTTTAAAAAAGAGTCTGGAAGTTTTCCTTTCAAGCCTCCAATTTTGTTGGTGCATTTAATAATTAATTGACCTCAATAGTTTTAATATTAAAGCAGTGATTGTTATATGTACACTTAGATAAATGAAAACTTTTACTTTCCCCAGTATATCATTGATTTAGTGAATTTAGAAATCTTTAATATTAAATGCTTGAGAATGTAACAAATTCTGAAAGTTGTCTAAGAAATTTGAAGAGTTATCCAAAATTACAGTATGCTATAACATAGAGATGATAACAAATTACCTTCAGTCATTCCAAAACTTGTTTTACTGTTACTGGAGCTTGAGCCCTCATTGTAGCTATAATACTGTCCTCTATCCCAGGCATTTTTACTCATTGTTCAATAAATATTTATTATGCATGCCATTACCAAGAAGGCTGAAGAGCATGTATTAGTTCAGGATCTTATAATTTAACTTGGAGAAAAATCTGAGAGAAAATTCTGTAGTTAAGTAATATATGAAGAAGTACTAAAGAAATGCATGTTTTTATGTGTGTAATTCTCAATATCTTTTTTTTTTACTTATGACAACACAAATTTATTATCTTTTAGTTCTGTAGGACTCATTGGACTAAAATCAAGGTGCTGATTGAGCTGTGTTCCCTTCTGTGGGCTCTAGCGGAGTATCTCCTTGCCTTTTCTAGTTTCTTTTCCTTTTTCTTTTTAATAGTTTATTGTCCACTTGGTTTCCATATAACACCCAGTGCTCATCCCAACAAGTGCCCTCCTCCTTGCCCATCACCCTCTTTCCCCTCTTCCCAGCCCCCATCAGCCCCCAGTTTGTTCTCAGCATTCAAGAGTCTTTCATGGTGTGCCTCCCTCCCTCTCCACAACTATTTTTCCCCTTCATCTTCCCCATTGTCATCCTTTAAGTTCCTCCTAATCCACCTATAAATGCAAACATATGGTATCTGTCCTTCTCTTCCTGACCTATTTCACTCAGCATAACACCCTCAAGTTCCATCCATGTTGCTACACATGGCCAGATTTCATTCTTTCTCATTGCCATGTAGTATTACATTATATAGATAAACCATATCTTCTTGATCCATTCATCAGTTGATGGACACTAGGCTCTTTCCATGTTTTGGCTATTGTTGAGAGTGCTGCTATGAACATTGGGGTCCATGTACCCCTATGCCTCAGCACTCCTGTATCCCTTGGATGAATTCCTAGCAGTGCTACTGGGTCATAGGGGAGTTCTCTTGTTAATTTTTTGAGAAACCTCCATACTCTTTTCCAGAGGGCTGCACAAGTTTACATTCCCACCAACAGTGTAGGAAGGTGCCCATTTCTCCACATCCTCACCAGCATCTAGAGCCTCCTGATTTGTTCATTTTAGCCACTCTGACCGGTGTGAGGTGGTAATCTCAGTGTGGTTTTGATTTGTATTTCCCTGATGATGAGGGACGCTGAGCATCATGTGTCTGGATGTCCTCTTTGGAGAAGTGTCAGTTCATGTCTTCTGCCCATTTCATCACTGGATTACTAGTTTTTCAGGTGTGGAGTTTGGTGAGTTCTTTGTACATTTCAGATACTAATCCTTTATCTGATATGTGATTTGCAACTATCTTTTCCCATTCTGTCGGTTGCCTATTAGTTTTATTGATTGTTTCCTTTGCCATGCAGAAGCTTTTAATCTTGATGAGGTCCTAATAGTTCATTTTTGCTCTTGATTCCCTTGCCTTTGGGGATGTGTCAAGTAAGAAATTGCTGGGGTTGAGGTCCAGGAGGTTGTTCCCTGCTTTCTCCTCTAGGGTTTTGATGGTTTCCTGTCTCACGTTCAGGTCCTTTACCCATTTTGAGTTTATTTTTGTGTATGGTATGAGAAAGTGATCTATTTTCGTTCTTCTGCATGTTGCTGTCCAGTTCTCCTAGCTCCATCTGTTAAAGAGGCTGTCTTTTTTCCATTGGATACTCTGTCTCGCTTTGTCAAAGATCAGTTGGCCATACATTCATATGTCCGATTCTGAGTTCTCAATTCTGTTCCATTGGTCTATGTGTCTGTTTTTGTGCCAATACCATACTGTCTTGATGGTTACTGCTTTGTAGGAGAAGCCAAAGTCTGGGATTGTGAATCCTCCAGTTTTGGATTTCTTCTTCCATATTACTTTGGCTATTGAGGTCTTTTGCGGTTCCATACAAATTTTAGGATAGTTTGTTCTAGCTTTGAGAAGAATACTGCTGCAATTTTAATTGGAATTGCATTGATTGTGTAGTTTGCTTTGAGTAGTGATAACATTTTAGCAATATTCTTCAGATCCATGAGCATTGAATGTTTTTCCATTTCTTTGTGTCTTCTCCAATTTCCTTCCTAAGTTTTCTATAGTTTTCATCATACAGATCTCCTGTATCATTGGTTACGTTTATTACCAGGTATTTTATGTTTTTTGTGTGCATTTGTGATGGGATCCGTTTCTTGATTTCTCTTTCTGTTGCTTCATTGTTGTTGTATAAAAATGCAACCTATTTCTGTACGTTGATTTTGTACCCTGCAACTTGGCTAAATTCTTGGATCAGTTCCAGTAGGCTTCTGGTGGAGTCTGTTGGGTTTTCTATGTAGAGTATCATGTTGTCTGCAAAAAGTGAAGGTTTGACTTCTTCTTTGCCAATTCTGATGCTTTTTATTTCCTTTTGTTGTCTGATTGCTATTGCTAGGACTTCCAGCACTATGTTAAACAGCAGTGGTGATAGTGGACATCTGTCATGTCCTGATCTCAGGAGGAAAGCTCTCAGTTTTTCCCCATTGAGGATGATGTTAGCTGAAGGCTTCCCATAGATGGCTTTTATGATGTTTAAGTAAGTCCCTTCTATCCTGACTTTCTCGAGGGTCTTTATGAAGAAGGGATGCTATATATTGTCAGATGCTTTTTCTGCATCTATCGACAGGATCATATGGTTTTTATCTTTTCTTTTGTTGATGTGATGGATCACATTGATTGATTTGCGAATATTGAATCAGCCCTGTAACCCAGGAATGAATCCCACTTGATCATGGTGGATAATTCTTTTTATGTGTTGTTGCATTCGATTTGCAGGTATCTTGTTGAGGATTTTTGCATCCGTATTCATCAAGGATATTGGCCTGTAGTATTCTTTTTTTTTTTGCTGGGTCTTGGTCTGGCTTGGGAATTAAAGTGATGCTCGCTTCACAAAATGAGTCTGGAAGTTTTCCTTCAATTTCTATTTTTTTGAATAGCTTGAGAAGAATGGGTATTAACTCTGTTTTAAATGTCTGGTAGAATTCCCAGGGAAGCCATCTGACCCAGGGCTCTTACTTGTTTGCAGATTTTTGATAACTGATTCAATTTCTTCACTAGTTATAGGTCTGTTCAGATTTTCTATCTCTTCCCATGTGAATGTTGGTAGTGAGTGTGTGTTGAAGAATTTGTCCATTTCTTCTCAGTTACCCAGTTTGTTGGCATAGGCATATAATTTTTCATCGTATTCCCTGATAATTGCTGTATTTCTGGGGGGTTGGTTGTAATAAGTCTATTTTCATTCATGGTTTTGTCTATTTGGGTGGTCTCTCTTTTTGAGAAGCCTTCCTAGAGAGTTGTCAATTTTGTTTATTTTTCCAAAAAACCAACTCGTGGTTTCATTCATCTCTTTACCTGTTATTTCAGATTCTATATTGTTTATTTCTGCCCTGATTTTTATTATTTCTCTTCTCCTACTGGGTTTGAGGTGCTCTTGTTGCTCTCTTTCTAGTTCCTTTAGGTGCACTGTTAGATTTTGTACTTGCGCTTTTTCTAATTTCTTGAAATAGGCCCGGAGTGCCATGTATTTTCCTCTTAAGACAGCCTTTGCTGCATCCCATAGAATTTGAATTGTTGTATTTTCATTTTCATTTGTTGCCATATATTTTTAAATTTCTTCTCTAATTGCCTAGTTGACCCATTTGTTCTTTAGTAGGGTGTTCTTTAGCCTCCATGTTTTTTGGAGTATATCTAGACTTCTTCCTGTGATTGATTTCAAGTTTCATGTCATTGTGATCTGAAAGTGCGCATGATATGATGTCAATTCTTTTGTGTTTATTGAAGGCTGCTTTATGTCCCAGTATGTGATCTACCTTGGAGAATGTGCCATGCGCACTTGAAGAAAGTGAATTCCATGGCCTCAGGATATAGAATTCTAAATATATCTGTCAAATCCATCTGGCCAAATGTCATTCAAGTTCGTTGTTTCTTTAGTGAGTTTATGTCTAGTTGATCTATCCATTTCTGTAACTGGAGTATTAAAGTCCCCTGCTATTAGCACATTCTTATCCATAAGATTGTTTCTCTTTGTGATTGTTTTATGTATTTAGATGCTCTCAATTTTTTGCGTAGACACTTATAATTGTTAGCTCTTCCTGATGGATAGACCCTGTAATTATTATAGAATGCCCTTCTTCATCCCTTGTTACTGCCTTTACTTTAAAATCCAGTTTGTCTGGGGGCGCCTGGGTGGCTTAGTCGGTTAAGCGTCCGACTTTCGCTTAGGTCATGATCTCGCGGTTCGTGGGTTCGAGCCCCGCGTAGGGCTCTGTGCTGACTGCCAGCTCAGAGCCTGGAGCCTGTTTCAGTCCATGACTCCCTCTCTCTCTGACCCTCCCCTGCTCACGCTGTCTCTCTCTCTCTCCTAGAAATAAATAATAAAAACATTAAAAAAAAATAAAAATAAAATAAAATAAAATCCAGTTTGTCTGATATAAGTATAGCTACTCCAGCTTTCTTTTGACTTCCAGTAGCATGATAGATATTTCCCCATCCCCTTACTTTCAATCTGAGGGTGTCCTCCTGTCTAATATGAGTTTCTTGTAGACAGCAAATAGATGGATTTTGGTTTTTTTATCCATTCTGCTACCCTATGTCTTTTGATGGGAGCATTCAGTCCGTTTACATTCAGTGTTAATATTGAAAACTATGAGTTTAGAGTCATTGTGTTCTTTGTAGGATTCATGCTTGTGGTGGTGTCTCTGGTACCTTGTGTTCCTTGCCACATTTCCCTCATAGAGTCCCCTCTGGATTTCTTGTAGGGCTGGTTTAGTGGTAATGAATTCTTTCAATTTTGTTTATTTGGAAAGACTTTTATCTCTCCTATTCTGAATGACAGGCTTGCTGGATAGAGGATTCTTAGCTGCATATTTTTTCTGTTCATCACATTGAAGATTTCCTGCCATTCCTTTCTGGCCTGCCAAGTTTCAGTAGATAGGTCTGTCACCACTCTGATAGGTCTCGCTTTGTATGTTAGGGCCCTTTTATCCCTAGCTGCTTTCAGGGTTCTCTCTTTGTCCTTATATTTTACCAGTTTCAGTATGATATGTCATGCAGAAGATCGATTCAAGTTATGTCTGAGGGGAGTTCTCTGTGCCTCTTGGATTTCAATGTCTGTTTCCTTCCCCAGATTGGGGAGGTTCTCTGCTATAATTTGTTCAAGGACTCCTTCAGCGCCTTTTCCCCTCTCTTCCTCTTCTGGAATTCCTATGATACAGATATTGTTCCGTTTGATTGTATCACTGAGCTCTTAAACTCTCCTTTTGGTGTTCCTGGATCAGTTTATCTCTTTTTTTCTCAGCTTCCTCTTTTTGTAAAATTGTGTCATCTAATTCACCTATTGTCCTCTCTGCCTCTTCAATCCGTGCATTGGATGCCTCCATTTTATTATGCATCTCATTTATAATATATTTTAATTCATCACAACTATTTTTAAGCTCCATAGTCTTCATAACAATAGTTTCTCTGATGTCTTCCATGCCTTTTCAAGACCAGCAATTAATTTTATGACTATTGGCGGTTTTTTTTAGTGTTTTATTTATCTGGGTGGGGGGGTTGCAGCATGAGCAGAGGAGGGTCAGAGAGAGAGGGAGACACAGAATTGGAAGAAGGCTCTAGGCTCTGAGCCTGCTGTCAGCACAGAGCCCAACGCGGGGCTCGAACCCAAAAACCATAAGATCATGACCTGAGTCGAAGTCGGACGCTTAGCCGACTCAGCCACCCAGGCGTCCCTTATGACTGTGGTTCTAAATTCTTGTTTAGTTATGTTGCTTATATCTGTTTTGAGCAGTTCTTTAGCTGCCATTTCTTCCTGGAATTTCTTTAGAGTTCTTCCATTTTGTCATTTTGGCTAGCTTTCTGTCTCTTGTTAGTTTGAAAAGTTTGTTATGCACTCTGCACTTGCAAGTAATGCCGTATTAAAGAAGGCTCTTTGACTGTCCAGGGCCTGTCCATTCAGGAAGTGTTTTTTGAATGGCGTCTCTTGGTCTCTTTTGTTGAGACTTTGGTTATTTTATTTCCCTACTCATAGTGTTATTTGGGACTCTCCACCATGTGTACTTTGGCTTGTTTCTTGAGGTAGCCACTATAAGGTTTTCTCAGTGGAGTCTGTCTCCTTTTCCTCCCAAACTCCTGGATTCTGTTAGGGTTCCTATGGCTTCAGGCCTTCTCCGTTTGAGAGATGGGAGCAAGTGAAATGTACGAGCTCCCTAGTTCTCTGCCATCTTGCCTCCTCCTCCTCAGTATCATTTTTAAAGTAATTATCAACGTAATTGGAAAGGATAATTGTCAATAAGCTTTAAATTTGAAGAGATGTAAATTCATTCCACGCAGTTGTTGAGAACTGTATAATACAAAAGATGTAGGAACAACATAGATTAATAAGATCACATCCTTGTCCTCAACACACACACACACACACACACACACACAAAACAATAAAAGAATGTAACAAGTTAAAAAATATCAGAGGAATAAAGAACTCTTGATTCTAAATTCTTAAGAATTTAGCAGTAAGGTGACAGTTTCATATAAGACGTGTCATTTGTGCTGAAAGTATATTTATAACTGGACTTGCAAAGAATATTAGAAAAGCACAGGGAAATTCACAGTACTGTATTGTACATCTGAAAGTTGCTAAAAGTAGATGTTAAAAGTTCTCATCGCAGAAAAGAAAATGTAACTGGTGTAGATGTTAACTAGATTTAATGTGGTGATAGTTCTACCATATATACATACACCAAAATGAATACAATATTATATGTCAGTTATATCTTAATTTTCTTTCAAGAAAAGCACAAGGAGCATTTAGGGAACAGCAATTGAGTTTGAATAGAATATTATGGGTTGGGGGGGTCAATGAAGAATGACTAAGAAATAGGTAGGTAGGGGTGACAAAAGAGTGAAAAATATTCTGAAAGTCATTGGGATGGTACTGAGGCTTTTGAAGCAAAGGTATTAACATTCACATGTAAGATGAAGATTAATTAAATTACCTTGCAGAATTGCTATGAAGATTACATGTAATAACTTACATAACACACTTGGCTCAAAGCCTGCCACAAAGTAAATGTTTGATAAATAGTAGGTACTATCATTTACCTGACTAGAGACAAGCCAATTAGGAAGTTACTAGGTAAGTCAAAAAGGTAGCATGAAGACCTTTTATCTGGCAGTGATGGTAGCAAGAGAGAAGTGAGAAAAATCTGTTCCCCCGATATACTGTCAGTGATGATGGTCTGGAGATGCTGGAGGGGTCCGAGGCTGAAGCCACACATTCTTCTATAGATTGAGGCTTAGACTAGGGCTTGCAAGCAGCTACCAACTGCCTGTTGATGTTTGTTTCTAACTCATTTGTTTGAAAAGGGTAGGGAGAAGGCTTATTTTAAGTGGTAAGACAACAGAATCAGTAGCAGTAGGTATGTATTTCAGCATTTTGTTCAATGATTTTTTTCAATGTGTAAAAGTCTATTTATTCAGTGTTTTTTTTCTCTTCAGTGCAATCTTTTGTAGAAAATGAAACAATCATGCTACACTGATATTTCTGATGATACAAGATGACTTTAAGTGGTTTACTGTCTCAGCATTAAAAAACACTGATCATATAGTGAGAAAGTCATTATCTTTCTCTTGCAAGTCTTTTAACTATGTTAAAAGCTCTTTGATTCTTACTAATCTCCCTCTTTAATAAAAAGAGCAGGTCTCAGGGGACTGCCTTCTGGGATCATCAGTATCCTTCTAGGTGTGAATAAAAATACTTTCATTATGTTCATTTTAATCACTATCTTCTATGTATGGAAAATTATACTGACTTTCCATTTAGGGTAGTGATATAAATTTAAGATAAAAAATTTTTAATAAGTTGACTGAAAGAA
The DNA here is from genome assembly GCF_003009895.1 of Hyaena hyaena. NCBI lineage: Eukaryota > Metazoa > Chordata > Mammalia > Carnivora > Hyaenidae > Hyaena > Hyaena hyaena. Next base: position 21,808 of record NW_024081303.1, on the reverse strand, counting down.
TATTAGATAAATAATAGTATAGATGATATGTAGATGTCAACAAAAAAATTTTAATGTTGTTGTGCACCATTCCACACCATTCCAAAATCTCTGATCCATTTTGATTACTTCTATATGTTTTTTTGAGAGGGCTTTGGGAGCCCAAAGGAGCTAAATTGCCATTGGAACATTTAAGGCAAGACATCAGCCAAACCACAGTATCTTATTTAAAGCCTTATACCAAATTCCAGTTTAACTGAAAATTTTCATCGTTAATTATGATAGTATTGAGTCTTGAAGTGAAATGTAATTAGAACTGGAGATGCAGGAGGGGTCCGGGGTCAAGCCACACATTCTATGTTTTCTATTCTATGTGTTAAGATACAGGATTTCTGCAGTATGTTATTGTTGCATCATGGAATTTTAGAACACAAAGAGACATTACTGTCACTTTCCTGAATCTGACTATAATTTCATACGTCAATCAGCTATTTTTCTTAAACCTATAAAGGTATTCTTTTTGAGTACTACATGCCACAGACTCCTGTGCAGCAATTCTGTTAGAGTTCATGTTGGTCAAGAGGTTGCGTCTTCAAAAATTAGAATAGTAGTTTGTTAGTTGTTAGCCAAATTTCAACTAAGAAGAGATTTAATGGTGCCAGAACACACACTTGAATTATGTCTCAGAAAATTATCCAAATAGTATCAGGCATTATAGCATTTATTGACAAATTTTTTTTCCATTTTAATATTTCTCATCATTTCCTCAATTAGTATTCCTAGTTGTTTTATTAAGAATTTAACACTCAGCTTATTATTAGAAATTATTTACACTGTTTCTGCAGCATTCCAAAGCAGAATATTTGATGTCCATATTAAATTCCAGCAAAATTGTAAGGGAAATTATCTCAGCACCTCTCAGCATTCTCACAGGGAATAAGGTGGTGGTGACTGTTTTGCAGAGAGCTTCTCATAGGCAGGTGGAGCATTGGGAACCTGTGAGAATGAGAAAGGGAGAAAGGCTTGGCAAAAGTGTATATGTTTCTGGGAGAGGATAGAGTTAATGGTTAACATCATAATTATACTGTTTCTCTGGACACAAACTTGTAAATGTCCACAGGTTTCCCAAAATCTCAAAAACTTATTTATACCTGTATTATCTTTATCTGTAGAAGTCCCAAGCCTAGCTAGTGAATTCTTGAACACTTTTTTAAAAACCATTAATATACATTACATTTATACCACATAGATACATTTTTGTAGGTGTGTCTAAAGACCATTGCTATCATCAGTACGGCAAAACGTGCCAGGCCTTTATTTAATGCTTACAATTTTCTAGAGTATTTTCATTGTTTTCATGTTACAGGTTGGAAAACTGAGGTTAAGTTACTTGTTCAATATCACACAATTTCCCAGTAATTTGGCTCCAGAGTCCTTTCTCTCCACCATTTTGATATACTGCATCTATGCCAGTGCTGTCCAATAGAAAGATCATACCACATATGAGATTTTAAAATTTCTAGTATCTACATTACAAAAACAAGAAGAAACAGCTAAAGTCAATCTTAATTTATTTAATCCCACATTTCAAAATATCATTTCAACATGTAACTGATATTAAAATCATTGATGAATTATTTTTATTTTTTTCTTTATACTATTTCTTTGAAATCTGGTATGTGTTACAGCACATTTTAACTCAAACTACTTTGTTACAAGTGTTCCATAGGCACATGTGGCTACCCTGTTGGACTGCACAGCTCTATAAAATCTATAAAAACAGATGCTTTTTTTTCCTCCCTTAAATATAGCTATATTCAGAAAAAGGCAAATATACTAAAATCACAATACAAAAAAAGATTTTGTATCCAGAACCCAACTTCTTCCTTTGGATCTTATACACATAAAATCATTGACCCTAAACATTATGGATACAAGAGGACACAATTTAAGACAGTCTTTGTGCTTCCCCATTTTTATCTTTGTTATTATTTTTTATTATGGTAAAAAATATATATAACATAAATTTACCATTTTAACCATTTTTAAGTGTACAGTTCAGTAGCATTAAGTATATTCACGTTCTTGCTTTTTAATTGGACTAATTTTATCCATTTAAGTTAAAAACAGCCATACAAAAACAGCAAGATATAGATCTCAACCTACCACTGATTCACAGTTATTCTCTTGAAAAGGCAGTTTGCTGTCCTGGTGACCAAACCCCTCATGTGGACATCTCCCTGTTAAGGTACTTCGAGTGCCAGTGTGAAAGCTTTTGTCCTGAAATGTGCATGCATGAAGGTCAGTGGTTAAGAAAAAATAATTGAGTTCATTAAAGAAAAGAGAAGGAAGTTGAAGTTTTAAGAATGGGTTTTAATCGGAATGCCTGGGTGGCTCAGTTGGTTGAGCATCCAACTCTTGATCTGTGAGATGAAACCCCACATCAGACTCTGTGCTGACAGCACGGAACCTGCTTGGGATTCTTTCTCTCCTTCTTCCTCTACTTCTCTCACCCTGCCTTTCAAAATAAATAAATAAACAAACTTAAAAAAAGAAGAAGAAGAAGAAAGGGTTTTAATCTTGGTTCTGCCACTTACCTGCAGTGTGTTTCAGGCTAGTCACTTTGCTTGTCTGAATTCCAGTGTTTGCACCTGTAGTATGAAGATATTACCACCTACCTCTCAGAGTTGTAGAAGTTAAAACTAAAGGTAAAGCACTTAGCACAATGACTGACACCCAATAGTTAGTCACTGAATATTTTTGAAGGGAAGGAGAAAAAGAATGAATCTAAAAAATGAACCTCAGAGAATTATTTTGAGTGGAGGTGATCAAAGTTAGTGAGGTATCCTAGTGAGAATAGGCATATGAGAAACTTGGCAGCAGAGACACATTGCCTACTTCTGCCTTCCCCATAATGACTGCAAAATATCTTAAAACACTACAAATCCATATGTTGTGGTAGAAATACTATGGTTGTAGCCTGAGCTTCCAAGTTAAGCTGCACCATGATGACTAATTAAGGACTAAGTTATGCACCCTGAGTTACCATGGGGAGGGGTGGGTGAAATCTTATTTTGGTGTTTTGCATAGGTTTACAAGGCGATATTTTCCATCCCTAGAATCGAATAACAACAAATTATGCAGGAAAGAGACACATACCCAAGTGTGGACTTCAGTGGATACACCATAGTGAGGTGTAATATTTCATCACTGACATAGTTTAAAATTGCTGGCACATTATGATAATACAAAGCACACTTTTAGTTGCTTTTATTATTATTGTTAAATTCTCCATAGTGGTGGTTCTCAAATTTTAGCATGCATTAGTATTACCTGAGGGCTTGTTAAACCCATATTGGCCTACCCACATCCAGAATTTCTGATGCAGTAGGTCTAGGGTGAGGCCCATAATACACATTTCTAACAAGTTCCCAGGTGATACTGTCAAAACTGCTGATCCAGGGCCATGTGGAGAACCACTGCTATGCAGACAAAGCACCTCCTTACTGCCTGCATCTGGGCAACCCAGCTATACTCCGATCCTTAGAAGAACCAGGCAGGTAATGCTAAGGGGTGAGAGGGTGGCGCCAGGTGGGGGCCATAGGAAAGGAGGGAGAGTATCTCATCTAAAGGGACAACCACTCTATAGCTGCCAGTTTTTGCTAGATCTTTTGATTTTTTTTTTTTTTTTTCTAAGAAGCTGGAGGGGTGCCTGGGTGGCTCAGTCGGTTGAGCGACCGACTTCGGCTCAGGTCATCATCTCACGATTCGTGGGTTCCAGCCCCGCGTCGGGCGCTGTGCTGACAGCCAGCTCAGAGCCTGGAGCCTGCTTCGGATTCTGTGTCTCCCTCTCTCTCTGACCCTCCCCTGCTCACGCTGTCTCCCTCTCTCTCTCTCAGAAATAAATAAAACATTAATACAATTTTTTTAAATGTTTTTTTTTTTTTAATTTATTTCTAGGAGAGAGAGAGACAGCGTGAGCAGGGGAGGGTCCGAGAGAGAGGGAGTCACAGACTGAAACAGGCTCCAGGCTCTGAGCTGGCAGTCAGCACAGAGCCCGACGCGGGGCTCGAACCCACGAACTGTGAGATCATGACCTGAGCCGAAGTCGGACACTTAACCGACTGAGCCACCCAGGCGCCCCGACATTAATACAATTTTAAGAAGAAGCTGGAAATCGAGATTTTTATATAACATGTTACTTTCAAATGTTGGCACCTAATTCAATTTTTTTTTTCCTGTAGTGCCAAACACCAGTGAGCCAAATGCAGCCCATAGGGCATTAGCAGTATGCATTCTGTGGTACTGGCTGAGAGGGATTGGAACAAGGAGACTGTGAGGATGTTAGCAGTTCTTTAGCCTTTTCTGCAGGCTGTGGCTAATCATTGGGGTCTACTAGGATGGAAGAGGGTATTAAGGCAGATTTCTCAGGGAGAAGTGAAGTGTTTGGAACATCAGTGAGATCAGGCCAGACATTGATTGGGCTGTTAACTACACAGTTATAGACTGTAAAGAAGTCATTTTCCTAGGGGCGTCTGAGTGGCTCAGTCGGTTAAGCGTCCAAATTTGGCTCAGGTCATGATCTCATGGTTCGTGGGTTCGAGCCCCGTGTCGGGCTCTGTGTAGACTGCCAGCTCACAGTCTGGAGCCTATTTCAGATTCTGTGTCTCCCCCTCTCTCTGACCCTCCCCTGCTCATGCTCTCTCTCTCTCTCTCTCAGAAATAAATAAAACATTAAAAATTTTTTTAAAAAGGAAGTCATTTTCCTAGACTCTAGTCTGAAATTATTATTGATGCTACACCCTGGAGGGATATATGCACAAAGGCCCTAATCTTAATGTGAGGATGCAGGAAGTTTCTGCAACTCCTCAACTCCCAGCCCGCAGGTATTTAATGCGTTTTCTCCCTTTACCTCAATTATCACTTTTATTTTTTTTTTCTTTTTGTAAATCTCTCACCTGCCATAGGATAGGGGAATGATCCACTCCCCTAGTTCACTGCCAATTCTCTGTATTTATATTGAGACTTCAGCATGCGATTTAAAAGGCAGCTTCCTGGGGCCACCTGGGTGGCTCAGTTTATTAAGTGTCAGATTCTTGATTTCGGCTCAGGTCATGATCTCACAGTTCGTGGAATCAAGCCCCTCATTGGGCTCTGCACTGACAAGTATGGGGCCTGCTTGGGATTGTCTCTCTCCCTCTCTCTCTTCCCCTCCCCCACATGAGTGCATGCACAAGCACTCTTTTTCCCTGTCTCTCTCTCTCAAAAATAAATATAGAGGAGACTGGGTGTCTCAGTCGACTAAGCATCCGACTTCGGCTCAGGTCATGATCTCATGGTTTGTCGGTTCGAGCCCTGCATTGGGCTCTGTGCTGACAGCTAGCTCAGAGCCTGGAACCTGCTTCCGATTCTGTGTCTCTCTCTCTAACCCTTCCCTGCTCACGCTGCCTCTCTCTCTCTCAGAAATAAAAACATTAAAAAAATTTTAATATATTTCTCTCAGAAATAAAAACATTAAAAATTTTTTAATATATTTCTCTCAGAAATAAAAACATTTTAAAAAATTTTAACTAAATATATATATATATATATATATGTATATACATATATATATTTTTTTAAGGCAGCTTCCTGGGTCCCACCACCAGAGAGGGTCCCAGAATCTGCATTTTAGCAAGAGCCTCAGGAAAACTGAGTGTAGAGGCCCCCGGTCAAGCATTGAGAAACACAAGTGAGACATGAGTGTCAACTGAGCTGTAAGCAGGGGCCTTGAAATTCTTCTTCAAGAATCAAAAAGCATTATGTCCTAAATTTTCAAGTTAAAGGGTAAAGTTGGTAAATACAAATACAACTTCCATCCCTTTATAAATTGTTTTCCTGCAGAAACAAGTTGCTGCAAAAAGCATTCATTTCTTTAAAAACTTTCCAGGGCTAACGGAAATCGTAAGTCAATGGGAACACTTTAGGAGGTCTTAATTCCAACCAACCATGCTACCATTCTATGGTCAATGCAAGTGGGAAAGTAAAACATTTGAAAGCTTAAAGCAGTTTGCTAAAGGTGGAATAATTCAGGTACCTGAAGCTTGCATTTATTGTCATTTATGTTCTTTGGTTTTAAAATGAAAAAAAGAATCACTGAAGAGAGGCAGGGAGGTAATTACATAATTAAATGTGGTATTTAGTGCATTATTTTACATAATTCTGCCTAAATTTCTTAGACTACTGATCTCCAACCCAGCTTTTCAGAAAATATGAAAGTCTAAAAACAAGATTTTAATATTAATTTAAAAAATAGGGTCATCCTGTGTGGCTTAGTCGATTAAGTGTCCAACTTCAGCTCAGGTCATGATCTCACGACTCATGGGTTTGAGCCCTGCGTGGGGGCTCTGTGCTGACAGCTCAGAGCCTGAAGCCTGCTTTGGATTCTGTGTCTTCCTCTCTCACTGTCCCTCCCCCACTCATGCTCTGTCTCTCTCTCTCAAAAAAAAAAAAAAAAATAGGGGCACCTGGGTGGCTCAGTTGGTTGGGCATCCAACTTCAGCTCAGGTCATGATCTCACGATTCATGGGTTCGAGCCCTGTGTGGGGCTCTGTGCTGACAGCTAGCTCAGAGCCTGGAGCCTGCTTCGGATTGATTTTGTGTCTCCCTCTCTCTCTGACTCTCCCCTGCTCACGCTGCCTCTCTCTCTCTCTGATATAAATAAAACATTTAAAAAAATTTTTAAATAAATAAAAATAAACATTAAAAAATAAATAAATGACAGCATTTTTAGATGCCATGGGAGCCAGAAAATTTAAACACAGCTCCATTTCGTAAAAATTCCAGAAACTCTAGAAATCACTGATCTAGACCTGGAGACATGGTAGGTTGAACTTAAACCTTACTAAGCAAAATGTTACTCACACAGTGTCTGAGCTTATGACATTAAAGGCTCTCTGTTATGATTTAGTTGAATTTAAGTTGGGAGTGTTGAATCAGAAAGGAAAAAAAATCATTGTATTTTTGTCCAGTAGCATCAGACCAGTAATTGTGGACAGTCAGGAAATGGGTACCAACATATTGAATTTGTAGAGCTTTTACTCCTTAAAAGACTAAATAATTGTGTGTTTTTATATACAAACATAGAATTAAATAAATATATGGAAGAAAATATATATTAAATAAAAACTGATATATGTCTTATTATATCACATAGAATAGAGCAAATGAGGCTCAGAGAAGTTAAAATCTAAAGTCACCAAGCAAGTCAATGACAGATAGTAAGACCCAAATCCTGATGCCATACAATTGGGTGACTGCTATGGGTCAGGCACTGGAGGTACAAAGATGAGTAAGGAATATTCTCTGTCCCAAGACATAAATGGAGGAAAGATAAGGGGTGGAGAGGCAAAAAATAAATAACCAATTACAAAGCAATATTAACTCTGTACTAGAGACACAAATGGAGTTCTGTGGCAGAGAGCAAAGTCCCTCCCTAATCTGTTGTGGACAGCCATAGAGAGGTGTCCTATGAATGCAAGGTCCATCCCTAATCCCCTAACCCAAGATTTTCCTATGGTACTTGGTTTGGAACTTTATTCAGACTCAGAAACCTCCTCCTTTCCACTAAATGTCAACACACTCTAGGGCTACTACTGCTCAGTGGCTGTCTTGGCCCCCATACTTGCCCTTTCATGATATGTTTTGGATACTCTGGCAAGATGGGCATTAAAGAAAGGGGCACATGGGACTACCCAGGCTTCCTGGCAAAGAGAAGAAGAATTCAAAGGGAAAATACCCCCTTCCCCTCTTCAGACTGTCAAGCTCCAAATCCCCACCCTCACCAATTGTCCCCTCCATCACATAACCTTTTCTTCTAAATGAAGTGTTTACTGAATGAGGAATGGGACTTTCCAACATCTTTTGTAAAGATAATTTTTTGCCATAATCTATCAACCCAGAAGTTTTCAGATGTGTAATAATAAAGGGAGAGAGGGAGAGAAGTGTGGAGTGATAGAAAAGAGAGGGTGGAGGAAGAGAGAAGGAAGGAGGGAGGAAGGGGGGAGAGAAATTGCAACTGTCCTTTCATTCCATTGCTCACTATGGAGAGAGCCTTTGGATGCTTAAGAGCTAAAGTGCTACCTGGCTTTAAACTGAGACCTGTAGTTCTTATGGTTTATTTTATTTATTTTTAAAAATAATTTTAACTTTATTTCTAGGAGAGAGAGAGAGACAGCTTGAACAGGGAAGGGTCAGAGAGAGAGGGAGACACAGAATTGGAAACAGCCTCCAGGCTCTGAGCCGGCTGTCAGCACAGAGCCCGATGCGGGGCTCGAACCCACAAACCATGAGATCATGACCTAAGCGAAAGTCGGACACTTAACCGACTAAGCCACCCAGGCGCCCCTGGTTTAGAGATTCAACTGATGTTCTCCCATTTGTGGAAGACACTACTGCCCCAAGACTGGACTGTGTAATTTTTTAGATTCCTGTTCATGTGAGTAAAGAAGTAAAAGTTCTGTCAAAACCACATTGGCCATCAAATGAGAATGGACTCTGTTAAAAACCCAGTGTTCCTGGGGCGCCTGGGTGGCTTAGTCGGTTAAGCATCCGGCTTTCGCTTAGGTCATGATCTCGCGGTTCGTGGGTTCGAGGCCCGCATCGGGGCTCTGTGCTGACTGCCAGCTCAGAGCCTGGAGCCTATTTCAGAGTCTGTGTCTCCCTCTCTCTCTGACCCTCCCCTGCTCGCACTCTCTCTCTCTCTCTCCTAGAAATAAATAAAAATATTAAAAAAAAAAAAAAAAAAAAAACCAAGTGGTCCTTTGTGCTGCTGAGGAGTGGATAGTTTCCTAATTGTACTTACGGCTGCATGGATCCTAGGCATGCTGAATTGCTTGGTATGACAGTTAGGAGAACCCGGTACTCCCAGACAACCCAGGAAGAAAGGGGCGAGGCAGCGAGGTGAGATGAGCAATCCACTAAGTTGAAGAACAGAACCAGTGAGTATTCCCAGAAGGATCGATAAGACCTGGAGCATTTCACATGCCATTGTTTGCTGTGCAAGAAGATCAGGACCTCTGCCTTGCACCCCACAAACTATCAATGCTCAGCTACATACACAGCCAAGTACTCAAGTTTGCTGTAAGTAAAATCAAAGAAATAGAACAAGTTTCTGGTGGGGGTTCATCCCTAGGCAGAAGCAAAGGAAGAGCTGAAAGAAGTATAAATAACTAGAACCAGAAATGAGAGCTAGAGGTGATCATGAGAATGTTATCTCATTCCCCAGAAATTCAAAAAAAGAAAGGGAAGGGAGTGCTGGTTCCAGAGGGATTCAAGCAATGGAAACTTTACTAACCCTCAGTCTTCTGTATCCACTTCGTCTTCTACAATACCAGCAACCAATGAGCAGCAAAATTCCCAGGACTACTGTCAGGATTCCAATCCCTGCAGCCCTGGCCCAAGAGAGACATATCCATCTGGGTACAGAAACCTTACTCCAGACTGCAATGAAACATGCATCAATCTTCAATCTTTACAGGGGTTGTTCCAGCACAGAGCAACACCCCCCACCCCCAACCCCCAAGTAGTTTCCCACCCCATACCACACTGAATACTCACCAGGCCTCCAGCATCTGTAACCAGGAACAGGAACTTCTTTAGGAGCCTCTCAGGTGTGTGCCCACAGAATTAGGGCTACCTGGCATGACCTAAGCACCCAAGTTCCAGGCACAAGAACTACAATAGAAACTGACCCTTACATGAACAAAGTATTTACTGAGACTGAATTATCTTTTCTTTCCATCAGGACTTGTTTAAAATATTTTCCCTATTAGTCCAGAAAAAGGATTGATAATTAACATAGACTTAAGACCTACTCTAGGCCAGGTGCCATGATTATTATTGTACAAATACTAGATTATTTAATTCTTACAACAACCCTGTAAGGGAGGCACTGCCTATCAACTCCATTTCACAGATGATGAAATAGATTCAGAGGTTAAGTGCCTTACTGATGGTCATACAGAGGTAGCACAAGATGAAGCCAGGATTAAAACTTGAGTTTATTTCATTTGTGTTTGTGTCTTTTCTGCCCCAAACTCACCCCCTCACTCCTTGCCCATGATTAATATGTATATATATTCGTGTTCAAAGACTCAGCACCACCCCTCCCAGAATAATGGCAACCAATCCTGGCTTCTCTCATAAGCAGCCCTGCAGTAGTAATCAGCAGTGTGCTTACCCAATCTCTTTTAGGAAAGGAGCTCCCAAAGGAGTTTTTTGGTTTGAGATTTGTGTTTTAATTTGTGTCCTCAGTGGCTAATAAGTGTCAGGCACACTAGTGTTTCAAAAGATATTTCTTGAAGATAGATGGATGGATGGATAAATGGACAGTTGGATAGATGTCCAAATTAATAAAAAATGAACAAATGAATTATGGGTGATTACAAATTCACATCTGCAAAATGAATGAACCATTTAATGTCTTCTTTAAGATAACTATTTATAAATATCTGGATATGGGGCATAATGTTAGCCCCAACAGCATTATTTTTACCCATTTACAATTGGAACTGAAGACCTGAAATACCATCCTTAAAGATTCATCTTTCCTTTGTCCTAACAGCTTAATTCTGTTACTTTCACCTCTTGTGGGCCATTGACACTCCAGTAAGAATGAGAGAACTCACAATTTTCCACAGAGGTTTTTTATTTTAATATTTTTTTATTTATTTCTAGGAGAGAGAGAGAGAGAGAGAGAGACAGCGTGAGCAGGGGAGGGTCAGAGAGAGAGGGAGTCACAGACTGAAACAGGCTCCAAGGTCTGAGCTGGCAGTCAGCACAGAGCCCGACACGGGGCTCGAACCCAGGAACCGCGAGATCATGACCTAAGCGAAAGTCGGACGCTTAACCGACTAAGCCACTCAGGCGCCCCTCCACAGAGCAGGTTTTGATTGGGAATAGAGAAAAGATACTGAAGAGGAGGAGAAAGTATTTAAAGCAGCCACTGTGGATTTAGGGCTGGCACATTCTGACTGAAGGGGTGAAAGTAGGCCTTGTGGGATTTAGAGGCCCTCAAGACTGTAACTGTAATTATTGTATAGGGATGCCATAGCCTAAGCCAACTGTTAAATATGTATCTCATGTTTACATTCCACTAGGCAAGATACTATCTGGCCTCTCCTTGCTTCAGGAATCAAATTTAGGATCACCAAGGACTGAACCAGATGGGTCAGTGCTTGCTGCTTACTCTGTTCTCACCTGAGTGACCTGGAAAAGGCATTTCAGAATGAAGCTGGGGCTAGAGCCCTGGGGATTCTGAGACAAGAGGCCTTACCTCTCCAGACTGCTTGGCTGCCAAGTCAGAGATGCCAGCTGACCTTCGGAGTCGAGACACTAAAGATGTTCAATAGGAACCTCCCAGCTGGCCAGGCATGGATTATTAAAAGATAAAACAAGGAGGCTCAGTGCTGGGGAGAGGTGTGTGAGCTGAACCTATAGCAAAGCTGTAGCTTCACTAAGAATGGTCTGCTCCTCAGCAGCAGGATGCAATCTGGGCTTCTAAGCCAACCTTTTGAGCCCTGTGTTCAGTGGCCCATGGGAAGCATTAGTTACCACAGAGGCCCTGGAAACAGTGCCTGAGGCTGTGGTTTACCTCTATAACACTGTCATTTAGCTGACATCTGCCTGATTTTCTACATCATAGCATGATCAAAGTGGAAAGTGCTGTGACTTGCTAAAGAAAGCCTCTGCAGAGCTGGGTGACTTATAAGAGATTGAGCACTGAAGGTAAATCAAGATATAGTGAGGCTTCTCCTGGAGAGATCTCTGCCCTGTAACACCTTCCTAACCACCTCCTTCTCAAGGCTGCTGAGGCATCAAGTCTATTCTGTCCATCTCTAAATAGGATGGATGAGAGTGCTGGATAAAAATCCTGACCTAATTATGCAGACCAGTCCACCTACTTTGTGGGTTATGAAGCTGAGACCTGCCAAGATTCATCAACCTTAGTGACTTCTCTGCTATTCATTGAGCACTGATTTGTGCCATGCATTGTGCTAAGCACCCCACATATAGACTTTTATTTCATCCTAACAGCTTTCCTCTGAGGTAGATATGATGTTCATGTCACAGGTGATATTCTTAACATTTTAAAGTGGTAAAATGTCCAAGGCTGCACAACTAGTAAGTGACAGAACCAGTATTCACAGTGACTGGCCTAAGGTACCTGTGCAGTGCCTTTCCTGCCATAGCACCCTTTCCTGAAATGAAGCTTTCACATGAAGCATTCATTCAGTGGGTTCTCATGACTGAAGGCAGCTGATTTAATTCCTAGCATGCTTGTGCTCTAATTTCACCCACCAAGTCTGTGGTCATCCCCTTGGACGTCTTAACAAAGACAGAGCTCTGCTCTGTTCTTTATTCACAGTCACATTGCATTTACACACATCCAGTGACTGATAGAGTGGCGGAAAACATCAAGATATGCCAGACACTACCAAAAGAACCCACTATCCAACTGGGTAGGGCTCTCCAGAGTGTCATTCAAATGTAAGTAAGCAGGAGAGTCGCCTGAGATTCTTTTTAAAGTGCCAACTCTGCACCTCTACCCCTAGACCTACAAAATCAGCTTCTCTAGTGGCAATGCCTGGGAAACTGCATTTTAAAAGTTCCATAAATTTAAAAGCTCCTTTCAACTGAAAGAACCCCTCAACCTCTCTTTCCTGAGGTTTCACAGTGATACAGTTTGTTAAATCATTATACAGAAGCTGAAACAATATCCAGCTAATATTATGTGTATTTTCGCTCTTCAGACTTTTTTTTTTTTTTTCAATAGATCTCTCCATCCCAATTCCCAACTGACCATGCAGGAATGTTAGAGAATCCCAATAAGATCTTCTAAGGAAATGCTCCGAGCCTAAATTCTTCCTCAGTTCATTTAATGGATTCTACATCTTGCTTTGCCCTGCTAGTTCACTCTGGTAAAGATTTTTAAGTAGTTACTTTCCAAGGGAAAGCAAGTTTGCAGTATGTTCTGAACTTAAAAGATAGTCCAAATAAAAACCGGGTACTTGTCTGTCTTGTTGAAGTCTCCACTCAGAGGGTGGAAACTGACCTTCCACCACCACACTCTTGCCCACTCTAGTACATGTAAAGTGTGTCCCAGGAAGCTGTCATCCCATTACAGCATATTATGCTTGCTAAAATTATTCTTGAGCCTAACTATCCACTAGACTGTAATATTTTTCCAAAGACAAGGATAGTGTCCTGGACTGATTATGCATTGCTTAGCACTTAGAAATGTTGAATCATACAAATACTTATTTTTTATTAATTCATAATATCAAACACCTTTCCTTAGGATAAAATTATGATGCAGAATTATAACCACCATCTTCACCCTGGAGTCAGTCTGCAATTGGAGTTGCACATACTTGTCCTTCATTTTCAATAACTCTTTAGCAACTTGCCTTTGTTCTGTCTGTAGACCATCTCTAGGAGCCTGAGTGGATTGGACATAACTAGGTTTAAGGAAAGAGTCATCTTGTTTCCAGACAGATGTTTTCCATCCAGAGAACCTACAGAGAAAGCCTAATAGCCAAGGATGCAGACAAATAAATTCCAAGATCCAACTGATTTTCCTTCCTGTCTTCTTGCCTGTTTGGCCTCAGAGAAGCTTGACTGAGCACTTTGTAGGGCCATGGGGTCTCCTCACCTCATTGTCAGGGTTTTTACTCTCTGGAGAAATGAACACTAGAGAGATTTACTGACAGGCATGTGCTGATAGAAATCAGCAGGCTGTGTCAGCAAATGGCAAACTGGAAACCTCACTGGATTCAGTTTTCAACTTACTCTTCAGTTGTGATGTAGGAGTGGTTGTGCCCCTTCTTGGGGTAGCCAAGGATGAAGTGAGCTTCTTTTTTTGGCATCTTGTGGAGCAGACCACAGGATACCTACAGCAGGGCAAACAGGCATCATTTAATGCATCCAGAGCATCCTCACTCAGCATTTCATAAAGATACACAAAGACATTCTCTCCAAGTGAACATTAATAATACCCAAGACCCTCTGGTTTTTCTCTGTGAGAAGATTTGTATTTGCTTTTTTCATTGATATCAAGCAGAAATTGCTCAAGTTTCTAACCACTTCAGCCAATTGAAACTTAAGTTTAAAGAAGAAACTACAAACAAAAGCAAAAAAAAAAAAAAACACACACCTTTGAAATTGAGTTATTATTTTGGGGGAAAGTGCTCTTCATTTGCCTTTAATGTGACTCCATACCATAAACTTGTAGAGAAACAAATTCTTTTTTATTCATTCCCTACTTTCCTTGACACAAAATTGATTGATAAAAGAAGAGGAGTTATCTCTCTCCAAAGGTATTAATTTCATATTAATCTTTGGCTAAATACATGGTTATGATGAAATATGAGTATGTGGCTGAACACAGCATCCTCCAAGTCCACTTTCCAACAAATGAAACTGCCTGGGCTTGTCCATGTTCACTCTACCTAAAACAAGCTGAGGACATCCATAACCTGACTTTATCTAACAATTTGTTTTCCCTCTCACTGAAATCAGTTTCTCTTTCTCCCTCATTCAAGTCTCAGGAATAGGGTTTAAATATGTTTGTGTATATATATTATAATAATACATATTATAATACACGATTTTAAACCATAATACAAATAGACAAAACACATGAACTGCGGAGGTCATGATTAAACTGTGCTGGTTGGAAACCAACAGTGGTTTCTCTTCTCTCCTTGCTATTGTGTATTTTTCTACCCTCTTGTTCTCATGAATTTCAAAGGTCTGATAATAGAGTTATATTAATGAGCCTGCTTAAAATAGTAGGAGAGAGGTGGGAGAACAGAAGGGAAATTCACCACATGAACACTTTCCATTAGGGCATTTTGTGCATAATTTTTCCTTCCCAATTGTAAGAAAGAAATTACAGTTGAACTCACTGATTATCTCAGGTAAATAATGTGGGGGTGAGCGCTGTGTTCAAAACAGATACAAAACTCGATTCTGCATTAAATTGTTTTTGTAAATCTATGTAAATCTCTGCAAACAGTGTAGGGACAACAAATGTACCTCATCTCACCCAAACCAAGGAGAAGTAGTCTTTCAAATGACAGGAGAACACACAAGTGGAATCAAAATCAGGATGCAGCCTGAATGATTGCTTTACCTGGCTCTCTGCTTTGCTTTTTGGCAATCTAGAGACAGGACCTAGGAAGAGATTTTGTGAGCCCTCAGTAGCCGGAGACCTACAAGCACTGAGGAGAAATTTTGCTGATAGCCAAACATCAGGAAAGCAATGACCCCAAAACCTATTTTCTTGGACAACAACAATGGGTGAGAAGGCCATGCTCTTACCTTCCTGGATGGGATTGTTCTGTCTGCTAGCTTGCCTGTGTCAGAGAAGACTGCCTCTCTGACTCTTAATCTCTTAGATTTCTTTCCCTGGTCTCCAATCCCATGTTAGTCATGAGTTTGCATTTCTGACAGGGTCCTTATGATTGCTTAATTGGCATGAAAGAAACTGGCTTCATTCCTCTCCTCAAAAAGTCATTGCTCACTGTGGCCTCTGTTTTCCCCAATCTCAAGACTTCCTTCTAGGAAAGCCACTCATTTTGTTTGTTTGTTTATTATTTAACATGTTTCTTTTTAATGTTTATTTATTTTTTAGAGAGAGGCAGAGTGCAAGTGCAGGGAGAGGCAGAGAGAGATGGAGACATAGAATCTGAAGCAGACTCCAGGCTCTGAGCTGTCGACACAGAGCCCATGGCAGGAGTAGAATTCACGAACAGCAAGATCATGACCTGAGCCAAAGTCAGATGCTTATCTGACTGAGTCACCCAGGAACCCCTTGGAAGTCACTTATTTTAAGTATTGGTCTCTCGATGGGGGAGGCAAGATGGAGGAGAAGTAGGGAACTCTGTACATTGCACTTGCTCCCATATCTTGCACGGAGAAGGCCTGAAGCCATAGGAACCCTTACAGAATCCAGGAGTTTGGGAGGAAGAGGAGACAGAGTCTGCTGAGAAAACCTTCTAGCACGAATGCGAACTGGGAAAGATAAAACTGGGCTGGAACCAGAGACACAGAGGGACGGGGGCGATCCTCCTCTGCGGGGAGTTTAGAGGGAGAACGAGAGTGGCCAAAACTGCTCAAGACACTGTCCCTGCCGCTGGGGAACAGAAAAACCTCCGCTCAGGCACAGAGGGACCCGGTTTCCTGCTCTCCAGCTTGTCCTAGGCGGGCCCCACTCGTCCAGGCAACCCCCGGGGAAACTGCTCCCTGCGTGCCAGCTCGACCTGGAGGGGACGCCAGTGGCCACGCCTTTGTGCTCTGGCTCGGCTGGATCCCTAGAGGGGAGGCAAAGGGTTTAAAACTGAGAGATTTGCCCACGAGTTCGTGTTTCCGGCAACGAGACACAGAGGGACCCAGTTTCCTGCTCTCCTGCTGATCCTGGGTTGGATGCACTCATCCCAGGTGACCCCCTGATGAAACTGCTCCTCGCTCGCCAATGCGACCTAGAGGAGACAGGAGCAGAGACTTCTGGCTCAATCCCCAGGGGGAAGGCAAGAGGCTTCCCTGAGGGAAGGGACTGCCCTGAGGGAACTGCCCTGAGGGAACGCCTGTGAGTTTGTGTTTCCGGCAATTTCAGTGGGGTGCACAGACTGTGATCTGGAAACGAGGCCTGGCCTGGGATATAGACCAGTGGCCACCTTGGCTGCGCCCCCAGCACAGGGAGTCTACACACCGAAAAAAGTGAGTTGCAGTACTTGGTTCAAGATGGGACTGGAACGTCGCCACTCTTCTCCCCAAAACTGTCAAGGCAGGACTCCTGCGGGACGCATTGGATCAAACCACGCCCATCCCTGCTAGAGAACAGCCCTCTTCCTTTTTTTTTTTTTTTTTTTCTTTTTACCAGAGCCAGGGCAAGACCAACATGGATGTACTGCCCTGGTCACTGGATTAAGCAGTCACATTTAATCCATTCTCTAGATGTAAATTCTACACCTCCCTACCTTCTCATCTCTTTCTCTCTGGGGTAATCAGACTATATAGTTTCTCTGGATAGCATCATTGTCATTTCTTTCGCCACTTCTCCAACCATATTCCACTTTTTCACTCTTTGAAAAAAACTTATTCCTTCTGCCTGCTCATTTCATTTCCAATTTCGCCTCATCCCTGCCCTGTCATTTCTCTCTTTCACTATGCTTTTCAACCAGCACTGCATACACCTGGCTATTTATTTGTAGCTGGGAAATCTGGCTATATGCTTTAAACTGTTGTCTATTGAGTTTCTTCTTTCTTCCTTTTCTTTTCTTCTTTTTTCTTTTTTATGTATTTTTCTTTCTTATTATTCGCCTTCTCTCCTCCCTCTTTTTTCTTTACTTTTTCGTTTTCCCTTTCGGCTTGAGTGTTTGTTGGATTTGTCTGTGTTTGTGTGCCTTTGTTCCCTGTGTGTTTGTCTGTTTTCTTCTCCAGGGCACCTCAAGAAACAAGCCAAAGTACACATGGTGGAGAGTCCCAGATACCACTACAAGTAGGAAAATAAAATAACCAAGGTCTCAACAAGAGAGACCAAGAGATACCATTCAAAGAACACTTTCTGAATGGATAGGCCCTGGACAAAGAGCCTTCTTTGGTACAGCAGCAATCACAGATGCAGAGCATAACAAGCTTTTAAAACTAACAAGAGATAGAACACTAACCAAAATGACGAAATGAAAGAGCTCTCCTCCAAAGAATTTCCAGGAAGAATTGACAGCTAAAGAACTGCTCAAAACAGATATAAGCAACAAAACTGAACAAGAATTTACAACAATCACCATAAAATTAATCGCTGGACTTGAAAAAAGCATGGAGGACATCAAAGAAACTATGGCTACAAACACCATAGAGCTTAAAATTAGTTAGGATGAATTTAAAAATGCGAGAACTGAGATACATAATAAACTGGAGGCATCCAATGCACGGATTGAAGAGGCAGAAAGGAGAATAAGTGATTTAGAAGACACAATTATAGAAAAAGAAGAAACTGATAAAAAAAAAAGAGAGAGAGAGAGAGATAAACTGATCCAGGAATATGAAACAAGAGTTTGAGAGCTCAGCTTTACAATCAAATGGAATAATATCTGTGTCATAGGAATCCCAGAAGAGGAAGAGAAAGGAAAAGGTGCTGAAGGAGCCCTGGAACAAATTATAGCAGAGAACTTCCCCAACCTGGGGAGGGAAGTAGACTTTGAAATTCAAGAGGCACAGAGAACTCCACTCAGATGTAATATGAATCGATCTTCTGCATGGCATATCATAGTGAAAATGGCAAAATATAAGGACAAAGAGAGAATTCTGAAGCAGCTAGGGAGAAAAGGGCCCTCACATACAAAGGGAAACCTATCAGAGTGGTAACAGACCTATCTACTGAAACTTGGCAGGCCAGAAAGGAATGGCAGGAGATCTTCAATGTGATGAACAGAAAAAATATGCAGCTAAGAATCCTCTATCCAGCAAGTGTGTCATTCAGAATAGAATGAGAGATAAAAGTCTTTCCAAATAAACAAAAATTGAGAGAATTTGTCACCATTAAACCAGCTCTACGAGAAATCCTGAGGTGGACTCTCTGAGGGAAATGTTGCAAGGAACACAAGATGCTAGAGCCACACCACAAGCATGAAACCCACAAATGACACAATGACTCTAAACCCATATATTTCAATAATTACACTGAATGTAAATGGACTAAATGCCCCCAATCAAAGAACATAGGGTAGCAGAATGGATAAAAAAAAAAAAAACAAAAAAAAAACCATCCATTTGCTGTCTACAAGAAACTCATTTTAGACAGGAGGATACCCTCAATTGAAAGTAAGGGGATGGAGAAATATCTATCATGCTACAGGAAGTAAAAAAAAAAATAAAGCTGGAATAGCTATAGTTATATAAGACAAACTGGACTTTAAAGTAGAGACAGTAACAAGGGATGAAGAAGGGCATTATATAATAATTAAAGGGTCTATCCATCAGGAAGAGCTAACAATTATAAATGTCTATGCACCTAATATGGGAGCACCTAAATACATAAAACAATTAATCACAAACAGAAACAGTCTTATCTATAAGAATTTGCTAATATCAGGGGACTTTAATATTTCACTTATAGCATTGGACAGATCATCTAGACAGAAAATCAATAAAGACACAATGGACTTAAATGACACATTTGACCAGATGGATTTGACAGATATATTTAGATTTCTGCATCCTGAGCCCATGGAATTCACTTTCTTCTCAAGTGCACATGGCACCTTCTCCAAAACAGATCACATATTGGGACATAAAGAAGCCTTCAATAAATATAAAAGAATTGGATCATACCATGCACACTTTCAGATCACAATGTTATGAAACTCGAAATCAATCACATGAAAAAGTCTGGAAAACCCCCAAAAACATGGAGGCTAAAGAACACCTTACTAAAGAATGAATGGACCAATCGGGCAATTAGAGAAAAAAATTAAAAAATATATGGAAACAAATGAAAATGAGAATACAACAATCCAAACTCTATGGGATGTGGCAAAAGCAGTCCTAAGAGGAAATGCAGGCAAGATGGCGGAGAAGTAGGGAGCTCCGTACCTGCACTCGCGCCCAGGCATCACACGGAAAAGATCTGAAGCCATCAGAAACCGTACCACACCCAAGAGATTGGGAGAGAAAGGACGCAGACTCCACTGAGAAAGCCTTCTAACGTGAGTGAGAACTGGGGAAGTAAAAATTAGGCCTGGATTGTTGACTGGAGAGATGGTCGACCCCCTCTGTGGGGAGTGAGAGGGGAAAAAGAGAGTCCGAAACAGAAAAACCTCCGCTTGGGGGAAAAACCTCCGGGGAAAACCCTCCGCTCGGGGTGTAGAAAATCTTCGCGCACAAAATACCTGCTCGTCAGGCCCCTCCACGCTCCAAGTCGCTCAGGAGGGGCTGCGCTCGCGATTTGCTTCTTTGTGCTGGCTCCTGGCTGGCTGGGAGAGGCTGCGAGCCTGCAGCCATTACCCTCGAGGCGGGCCTGGACCCCTGAGGAGGCGCACAGGCACCAGCGTCCGTGCTCCTAGCTGGCTGGAACTCTAGAGGGAAGGCAAGGCGCTAAAAACTGGCAGATGTGACCTCGAGTTCGTGTTTTGGGTGATTGAGACACAGAGGGAACTTGATCTCCTTACTCCAGCAGGCTCAGCGCACCGGCAGACAAAGCCCCCCGCCCCTCCCAGGCTCCCCAGCCCCACCCGGAGGAGAAAGGAGCAGAGGCTTCTGGCTCCACCCCCAGGGCTAGCTTGGAAGATTGGAATCGCCCTGAGGGGAAAGCCAGGGGATTGCCTGAGGCAAATTCAGCGGGGTGTTTGGCCTGGGATTTGGAGGCTGGGACTTCCCTGGGTTGAAAAGCGCAACAAACTTTGCCTGAACCCCTGGCTCAGGAAGTTTACACGCCTATAAAAGCGAGGTGGAGGGGCGCCTCGGTGGCTTAGTCGGTTAAGCGTCCGACTTTCGCTTAGGTCATGATCTCACGGTTCGTGGGTTCGAGCCCCGCGTCGGGCTCTGTGCTGACTGCCGGCTCAGAGCCTGGAGCCTGTTTCAGTCTGTGACTTCCTCTCTCTCTGACCCTCCCCTGCTCACGCTGTCTCTCTGTCTCTCCTAGAAATAAACAACAACAACAACAACAACAACAAAAAGCAAGGTGGAGCGCCACCAATCTCCTCCCTACAACCTCCAGGCAGACTCCCACCTGACTCATTGGATCACACCACGCCCATCCCTGCTTGAGAGCTGCCCTCCTCCCTTTCCACCCCCTTTTTTGTGTGTGTGTTGTTTCTGGTTTTTTTTTTTTTCTTCTTTTCTTTTTTTCCGCAGAACACTGACCTGATTACCTCTGGTCACCGGTGTACTTAAACAATCAAATTTAGTCCATTCTGTAGATGTAAATTCTACACCTCCCGACCTTTTCATCTCTTTCTCTCAGGAGTAATTAGACTATATAGTTTCTCTGGATAATACCAGCATTCTTCTCTCACCTATCCAATCATATTCTACCTTTTACCTCTTTGAAAAAAGCTTCGTATCCCTTCTGCCTGTTCATTCTATTTCCAATTGTGCCTCATCCCGCCCAGTCTTCTCTCTCCTTCTCTATGCTCTTCAACCAGCACTGCATACACACGGCTATTTAACTGTAGCTGGGAAATCCGGTTATATGCTTTAAACCGTTCTTTGTCCATCGGTTTTCTTCTTTTTTCCTTTTCTTTTCTCCTTTTTGACCCTTTTATGTATTTTATACTCCCTATTATTCGCCCTCCCTCCTCCGTCTTTTCTCTTAACTTTTTCGTTTTCCCTCTCGCTTTGCATGGTAGTTGAATTAGCCTGTGCGTTTGTGTGCTCCTGTTCCTTGTGTGTTTGTCTGTCTGTTTTCTTTTCCAGGGCTACATCAAGAAACAAGCCAGAGTACACAGGGTGGAGAGTCCCAAATATCACTACGAATAGGAAAATAAAATAACCAAGGTCCCAACAAGAGAGACCAAGAGATACCATTCAAAAAAAAACTCTCTGTAAGGATAGGCCCTGGACAGTCAAAGAGTCTTTTGGTTATAGAAGCGCTCATAGATACAGAGAGATAACAGGTCTTTAAAACCAACAAGAGCCGGAAAGCTAACTAAAATGATGAAACGAAAGAGCTCTCCTCCAAAGAAACTCCAAGAAGAAATGACAGCTAATGAACTGCTCAAAACAGATATCAGCAGCATACCTGAACAAGATTTTAGAATAATAATGGTAAAATTAATAGCTGGGCTTG